>NW_011967128.1:475233-489463 GCF_000949405.1 Vollenhovia emeryi
TACACCTAAATAAGTTATACACCTCCATTTGTGTGAAAAGTCACACACGCCAATAAAATCAAACATCCATTCGTGCATGAAAAAGTCACACACTTACAGACGTCTTGAAACGGCGGACACACATCACATGCGATAAAGTGTGTAATATTCACACACTGCTTCTAACAGTGTAATCTTTTCCCTGTATGTCGAGTCACGATCACTTCCCCCTTTTCCCCCGATCGGGAATTTAATCAAACGAGCGACGGCCCGTTTTGTTCGAACGGATGATTTGACCCGCTCTGCTCACGCGTGTGCAGGTGTACGTCGAGGTGCTGGACGAGAATGATAACACGCCGCTGACCGAGCTCCCAGTTTACTATCCGTCCGTGGCGGAGAACTCGCCCGCCAGCGTGAGTGTCCTGCAGATCCGCGCCTTTGATCGCGACGTCTCGCCCCAGCAGTTCGTCTTCACCATCAGCAGCGGCAATCCGGAGGGTTATTTCCTCATCAACTCCACCACCGGTAAGTCTCGGGTGCCGGCAACGGCTCGGTATCGCATCGACGGCGAGATAATACCGGTCTCGCGGCGGGATCGGGGATCTTGAGCCATGACGGGTCTTTAGCCACACCCGGTAGCCGGTAATGAGTCCAATCTCGCTGGACGAGAGTTTTAATAGATCCGTTACGCGGAATCGGGAGATTGGCCGCTTCCGTGAAAAGAGTTTCGCTCGAATTTCTCGTTCGTTACCGGCCGAATCAAAGGACGAGATATTGCGCTCCTTCACGGACGACCCTATACGCTGCCGAGGCTCTCTCCGTGTCGTGGAAGCGTAGAGAAAATTATATTTCCGACAGATAGACGCGCGATCTATCTTTATTTTAATGACCTGCCTCTCTCTCTCTTTCTCTCGGACTTAATAACGCAACTCTGCGATATACAAGCGCGTCTAAAGATACGTTGTTCTTGCCTCACCTCTGGCCGTGCATGCAAATTCGAGTGATCGAATGTCGATCCATATTCATCAGTCCTTTATCGTCCCGCTTAGCCTTCCTCCTCGCGTGAGACGCTCGACGCTCGGATTATAAAACGATCAGAGCACCTATCTTGCGAGCTCGTTAGATCTAGGACGGCGTCATGCCTGTGACTTGAGAACCTTCATAAATAACGTAAGAGGCAGCGTCACGTTGTTTAACGCGACGAAATAATGTACGAGCCACGAATGGATATGAAACGAAAAGTAATGCGCGGCGGACAACAAGTTTATATTCTCGTATTCGCCGGGGACCAAACGCGCCGCGGAGAAGGAGCCGGAATTAATAATGCAACGAGAGTTTTAAAGCGATGAGATTGTTGGTTTATTGAAACGGGGTATTATTTTCCATCGGGACCCGAAGGCCGTCGAGATTATGCCGGTTTCTTTACCGATTCCTGGCACCCAACCAGGCGTCCCCGTCCCAAACAACGGACATCTCGTATTCTCGGGAAGCTGTTCGCGATCGGTGTTAGTGTATGCAAAATGAAAGTCGGTTATACCGGGAGATGGTTCACAATGGAAAAAGTCGGCCGACGCTTGATTTGTATTCATCGCCGTCGGCCAATCCCCGGAAACTTCCCCTCCGTCAGCTGGCCAATCCGTTTCGCGTGCTGTCCGTCCGCGGAACTTTTAATGTTCGGAATTGTGCAAGACTTGGCCCGGCTCACCCGCGAGTGGCGAGCGGCGACCCTTCGTATTTCGCATTTGCGAGGAGAAAATGGGGCGAGCACAGTCGAGCCGGACGAGCCTTAAAGCGTGGCCCGGCATATGCGGTATTGCGGTCGCTCTTCATCGTATGCCAAACGGGAAATACTTGGCTACAACCGATCAATCGGCTATAAATGTCATCGGGTTATCGTCAGTCAAGTAATACTGATATACGAATCTCGTGTTTATGACTATTGGTCGCGGGAAGTCCAAGCACGCTCGCGCCGGGATAATTATTTTTTTTATCTGCGATACGCTTTGCTTATTTATAAGATAAACGATATTCTCTCCCTCCTCTTTGTCTTTCAGTTTCTCGTTACACGGAGAGAATTTTCTTACCCTGAACATTATGTAATCGTGGAACAACGTGGTATTTTGAAGACTTTCGTGGGAGTTTTTTGAAATTTACCATACATTCTACTAGTAAAACGTATGGCACAGTTTCAAAAAACCCTCATAAAATTCCTCGAAATGCCACGCTGTCTCACGATCACATAATTTCCACGATAAATTTTAAAAGAAAAGTCTCTCCGTGCACGTGTTATATTTTTTGTGTGTACTTTTAGATATTATATTTATTATAACAAACAACAATAGTAACAAGTTTATTAATTAATAGCTGATTTTATTGTTTCGTGCGAGTTATTTAATTTGTTTTCCACAAAAATTTCAGTAATCTGATAATTACTGGAAAGGAGCGATATATTTTAATAATAAACCAAGAAGAAAAGTCACGTTTTTTACTGTAACTTTATTCTCTTGCAATAAATCGATATATTTTGTTATTAAACAGGGTCTTATGTTTAATAATAATATTTTTTATGCCTTCCGTCTTTATATGCTCTTTTCTTGAAAACGTAGTTTTATGCCAAATCCGGAAATGTAATATTACAATATTTTGCATTGATAATTAATATAATATTACTGATACTAATAAACAATTAAAAAACCCGCCAGAAAAGTTCTTAATTTATTTAGTACTTTTGTTAAATGTGTTGTCATGCTTTATTAAAACCGCGAGAAAAGTTTTTGCTTTATAAAAATGATTTTATTTAATCCGGGACGTAAAAGTGTAGAAAAAAATAAATTTATTTACACGTATAAACACCTCTCAAAATACGTGGTTAAAAATAAAGGATAAATTTTAACGAGGAAACATTAAATGTGCGCGCGATAATATTTGTCTCATTGAGGTTACAATAATCTAAAATGGAAGGAACGAGATAATTCATATTGCTGCTCTGCAATAAATTAAACATTTCAGATAACGGAGCCGCGGCCACGCGATCTTAGTGCTTGTTGTTACGGTTTTCATCGCGTTGCCATTCGAGCGAATGAGATGGGTTATACCATTCATTTCTCCAAAGAATATATGTGATTACAGTAAAGACCAAAAGCAAATCGCTATCATTCTCCGCGGACGATGTGCAATTAATGGATTATGAATACCGGCGTCGAGCGAAGCGATGTTTGCCGAAGCAGATATCTTAACGATTGATCTATTTGAGGAGTTGAACCAGGAGGAAACGGGAACTGTAAATTATTGTTTTGTAACACGATAATGATTTCTCTTTAGCTCGGACGCGCATATTGCGTCGCGCTTTAAATTTCTCACCGAGTGTAAGGGTAGAGTAAGGTGACCAAATTCGGATCAACAATTTGTCGAGTCGCTAATAAACGACGTAGAAACACGTCGATGCCTTTTATGATATCGGCAATGTAGCATACAGTTGTAAATATATAAGAGATCAAAATTTAAGTAAATCGCGCGTAAGTGCGCGTTCCTAAACTCATGACAAAAAGGTGTTGCAACCATTTCGTTCATCGCTGTACAAATGATATCGAATCGGGATATTCGAGTACCTACGCTATGGCATATCGATTCGTCCTCCTAATAACACATTTTATTTTAATAACAGATTTAATAATACATTCATTAATAATATATTTCGCGAGGTTTGCATGTCCGAAATGTACTGTACAACAGTATACAACATATTTTCGGACGATCATCTCATTAATCGACTTTATTGTATCGTACGGTATCAGAAAGTTATCAGTATTTTGGTCATTAACGGAACATTGCGGGTATAGGATTGATTGATACCGAGGCGAGCGGCATCGCAACGCATTTAATTAACAAGTACCGTCATAATTAATCCTCTGTATTAATATTTCATAGCATTTTCGTAAATGCAGTGTTTATCGATGTGAGTTATTAAAGCCCCTCGCTCGAAATTTATTCGTTACGCTTATTCGCGAGACGTGCGTATGTCAAGCGGACTTATTGTTAGCTCGGTGCGATTGTGTATTTTTTTCACGTTACGTTCCCGTCGCAATATAACAAAGCAATACTTGCGACTGGCGTCAGAAGTGTTTAAAACATTCGCGATTTTGCGAGTGAATATATGATTAAGCGCGATAAGAAATGAGAGAACAAGAAGAGGCCTTGAGAGGCGTCCCACGATAGCGGAACAATTTTACAGCGAATGTATTTTCGTTTATTAATTATATTTCATTAATTATTTACAGAATCAGTTATTTTGTTATTATGTTTACACGACGTGCGTAATTATTATCTTTAAAATATTTATTGCTTTGGATGCTATTGCAACTGAATATACATTTAACACACAGAGAATGACGCAGCGCAGTTCAGCTGCTGCGTGCCGCATCGATGAGACACATTGTATATTACCTTTTTAATTTGAGCTAATGGATTTGTTGGAGTATTGAATTCATAGGAAGCGTACACGTGAAAGCTCCTCTACAGTACACGGGGTAAGCCCGGTATAAGAGTAAAAATTTGGAGGACTTTTGCCATTTGCAAATTATGATGAAATTCCTCGCGACTCTGGGATTCCAATTGCCTGATGAGACATGAAAGGTAACCGTATTTACTTCCGATGATAATGATTTATGAAACGGATCAGCCTTCTTCTTTCACAGCTTCGTCCTCTTTGTTTTCGTGTCCGCTCTTGTGACGTCAGTTGGCCATATGACGAATAAACAAGATTAATTGAGTTTACGTCATTCCAGCAGCAATAATTTTGCAAACATTTTATGTACAGTCGTTGGTGGTCCGCCTCTTTTTCTAACAACGATAATGCTACGTCTACCCCAATTTCTGCGCTTACTTCACGTATTGTAGACGAGCCTTAAGATGTATGTGTCAAGTTAAAAAAAATAAGAATATTACGGATAAATATAGCATGAATACCGTGAAATGAATGAATTAAAATAAATTAGCATTAATATTTAACCCTGGGACTCTCACGCATAACTCGTTCAATTACTGTGTGTATAAATTAAAAATGATAGGAGACTCATAGATAGTGTAAACGTAGATAAAAAATGATAATGACTGACAAGTTATTTTCACGCGAGAGAAATTGCTTCTCTGTATTTTCTAAATTCCAAAATCTAGTAAAAATATTATTTGCCAGGAGGTCTGTGCTATTAAATAAAATTGTCAAAAAGTGTAATGGAAAGAACCGTGAAAACACGATATACCCGATAATTGAATTTTTAGTAACAAGTACATAGAATAGATTAAATTTTTGAATTTATTTAAATCAATGTTTATAATACATACAATAATGACAATTTTGGAATATCATGTTTTCAATTTGCCCTCATTACATCTCTCATGAAAATTGGAGAGTAATATGTTCACATACATTGTGTTTATACACAGAAAACAAAATCGCTCAGAATGAGATTATATTATTTTATTATTTTTCTTTTCCTTCCCGAATATTGTTTTAATTCGGCCTGTATTTGTTTTCCTTATGCATGTACATACATACCTGTGTATCTTTTTAGAATTTCCAAATATTTCACATAAATTGAGGGATTTTCTGAACATGCATAAATGTTACATAAATAAAAAAATAGATGAAAAATATTTTACGTAGTATATTTTAAGTAATTTTTATTTAACGAATAACACGTGGCAATGATATTACGTTTATTCTGACAACGTATCGATTTTATGTTAATCTTTTGCAGTTCGCGTTTGTTTATCAACATTAATAATTTGACTTCATATCAATTGATATGAAATAAAACAACGCGTGAGAAATAAAATTCGGTGCTAATAATTAACTTACCGCAGCCGATTGTTCGTTATAATATACAGTATCTAATAAACAAAATCAACTAATTAACAGAGAGCAATATCGTTCGAGCTGTAAACGTCAATTGCATCGGTGACAAATCGGTACGCGTGCGAATTGCGGAGTGAACTTGAAGTAAACTTACTTCACGATATGACCAACTATATAATATCGGCAAACTGTGATCGCTTATAATGTTATCGACATTTTCGTATTAAGAAGGGATATTTGATTTTAATTAATTTTCTAATAACGCTGCTAAATTATTGTACAGTGATTGCGAGACGAGATGCGCTCTGTATCGACATCACTCGATTATTTAATACACACTTTGCACGAAGGGGAAACGCGAATTTCTAGACAGTCGTTCGCTATACATGGGGAAAATGATATTGCATCAACAAGATCAGTGTAATTGAAATAAAATCGTTGACGCAACATCAATATTAATGAACGAAAAACATCAGACAGTTGTCTTAATAATCTGAATATTTAGTTCAATGCTGAAAATTAAAATCCATAGCAAATACAATTGAGCGAATTATGTATGTTTGCGGTAGCCCGTGACGTTAACGTTTAATTCAAGCAACTTCATTTTTTTTAAATTCAAAAGCATTGCTTTTCCCGTGTACGGTTTGGTCCTCGCGCGAGTAGTCGCGACTGCCAACTTGGCTTACCGCGAGCCAAGAGAAATCTACCGTGTTATTTGTTATTCTCGTTCTCTCCGGCAAGTCAATTTTTTAAAATTTGATCTCGGGTTACATCGCGGCGATGAAAAGATTGCATCGCCGATTGGACAACAATGTCCATTGCAAGATTGAATTGGATATCTCACAATCTTTTTAATGGCGAGTGAGCGCAATGTCCGGGACGAAGTATCGTTCCTTATTTGTTATTCTGAATTGAAACAGATTGTTCGAGAGAAAAGAGTAGGGACATCATCGCGAATACGCGGGTCCGGTGTTGCACATCGGACACCGCCGGGGCTCTGTCCCAGTTTCACCCCCCGGCGGCGACGCCGCTCCACCAATAGCAATTACTGCAACGTAATACAACGGACGGACGGCTTCCAAATTCCACGTAATACCGGCTAAATTGGTTTCCGCCACCCCGAAGAAGAGGCATCGTCAATTTTATTGCCGATCGCCGTCGCGTATGCTCGCGATGGGATTATTATTTATTATCGGGCGCGTCGCCGTTCATCGACGCCGCTCGATTTTTCCGAGATTTAGGCCGGGGACCGCGACTGTATCGGCTCGCGCTCGTTCCGCAACACGATCGGTCGCGGGCTAAAGCGAAATGAACGGACATTTGCGCCACCGGCCGCATTTGCCTCTGCAGAGAGCGCGACGTATTGCCAACTGGTCTCTCTCTCTGCGGCAAATACGCCGCAGATTCCTATTTACTCGGCGTTATTACGCTCCGTCGGGAAACCCCACGTGTAACGAAGCCGTGGCAATGAAAGAAATTGCGGTTTTTACTAATGACGATGTTATGATAGCTCGTAGTCGCCACGAGTTCGCGGGAAACTACCGAATACTACTTGCACAGCAGGTGTCAAAATCGAGTTTTGTAGATCGTTTTCTTTTATTTTCTAAAAATTAGTTTCATAGTATTATGTGTAGCTACACCAGAAAAAAAGTTTCTTCGAAATCAAACAAATTTTCTTGAAATTTTCACCTTACTGAACTTTTATTTAATTGAAAAAAAAAGGTTTCTTCTACTAGGAATGACAAAACGCGCGCTTCGCGCGCGCAGTTTGTAGTTGGGCATTGTATACT
This sequence comes from Vollenhovia emeryi, assembly GCF_000949405.1. Lineage (NCBI taxonomy): Eukaryota > Metazoa > Arthropoda > Insecta > Hymenoptera > Formicidae > Vollenhovia > Vollenhovia emeryi. The sequence goes on from NW_011967128.1 coordinate 482,857, forward strand.
TTTAAGAATTTGTATACACGCAAAGAAGTAATTGTGCAACGTCAATTTAAAATGAAAAGTAATTTATCACTCACTGATACGATTCGCAATGAATTTTTTTAATTAGAATTTGCCATCCATTGATCGTCGTACAATTTTTCCACATTGTTTAATCAATTACTGGCGTTAAATAATTCTTTACGTTATTCATATTTTGTTTTTAAAAATAGGTATTTATTAAAATAATTATATAGAATACTGAAAGAGTCTTCCTTTTAAATATAGACTCACAAAATTTTATACGTATGGTTTTGTCCCCAACACTTATTCGAATCCTCGTTCGAATCATTTGAATAAATAAAATAAAAATACAGAACAGATGCTTTATTTTGCACAAGTGGCGAATAACATAAAAATGTAAGACACTTACCTCACGATTTCTCCGGCGTTGCCCGATGCCTCCTAGGGCTCCTTTTCCGCCTCTCAGATTTCCTTGTTGCACTCACACAACACTCACTTGCGATAATCACCGATCGCGCGAAATTTCGGACACTCCCGTACGCGACGTAAAATATCGCGAAACGCACGAAATATTAACAAAACTAACGACTTGCATTTTTGATTCGGAAGAACAGGATAATGGATAAATCACTTTTGAATTGGCGATATACATATAATAAAACGCAACGCAAGCATCGGAAGCATAATGTGCGGTTAAGATGTAGTTATTAGTTTGCAACGAAACGATATTTTGCAATCTTTGTTATTCAATCTAATCCTCGAAATAAATTATGTGAGCGAAATTTCCAGTGATTAATAGTTATTATTAATTGCAACAGTTAATGGAGATAATTTTCGATTACATTTACATAATAATGTAACGACGTGTGTTAAGCGACTTTCTTTACTTCCTGCCCGTTCGAGTTGCGAAGAACGACAGAGCGAATTACAGCGCGAACGCCGAAGTCGCACCAATTTCTCTCTTTTCCCGAAAATGGAACAAATTACACGAAATCGATAGATAATTAAAAGCGCGGTGCGTAAACGAGATGTAACCGCGACAAAGTACCACGGTATACATTCATATTTTAGATAAGTTAGTCTCGTGAAATATGTATGTATACGTTGATAAAGAGCCGTCGCCTCAACATACAATTCGTTTCTTATTATAAGTTGTAGAAACTTAATAATTAATAGAGGAACGTTACTTGTTACTAATAAAGGTGTGCAAATCAATAGTGGTTTATCCCTGCATTCATCGCGCTCGAGTCCGATAACGCAAAGTAATACCACGGAGACCGATAACGCAAAAGTATAATCACGTACGGAGCGACTCTCGCCACTGCCTGCCGGCTCGACGTTCGGCGAGCGAGTGAGAGCGTGGCGACCTTCAGGTAAACTTTGGCCCGCAAAAACATCGTACGTCACCGCGCCGAGTGAAAAACAATAAAAAAAAAAACATTGAGAATTCGTTGACCCGCCTACGTAATGGAAAATTCCGTACTTAATATAATATTTTACATTACTTTGTTCCGCGGCTGTTACTACGTTTTGCGGACTTATTGGCATTGATTAAATTAACGATCAATTCTGTTGAATCGAGAAAATGTTTCGAAACAAAAATCGTTGTTACTTAAATTCTAATTCCTAAGATTAGAAATTTTACCTCAATAGTTGGTGTATACAAATGTATATTTCTAAATTGCAAATCTTCATTTACTACGAATCTAAAGAGAAGTGAAGCACATTCGCGCTTCGAGAAAACCAATTGGCATCGCAGAAAAGAGGCCTCAACTGTTCGATATTAACGACATTCGCGGTGGTAACATCTCTCTTTTAGAAAGGGAATTTTTTCAAATCTAGTTTTAGTAAAAGTAAATTTAGTAGATTCAAAGAAACGTGGTTTCAACATATCTCATTTGTTTAACCAAAATAAATCTTTCTTTCTGGGTGTAATATCCACTTCTATCAATGCAGACTAACGTTCATCTCGGTTTAACTTACTTTCTATCTTTCTCCGATTCTTAGGCCGGAATTCATCGTCAGATCTTGTATTCACGACCGTCTTGAAGTTATCTAAAGATGCTGTATGAAACATTTCATTGGCTTTGCAAAAGTAGCTGGTCGACAATGAAAGCTATTATCTATTGTAAAAATAGACACAACACCTTATATACTAAAAATACCGAAAAATTGAGCAAGACTCTTACAGTGTGTCCAGTTTTAGCAGACTCATTCATTTAGTAAGGCGAAAATTTACAGTTAATCTACATTGGTGGAAACGAACGTAAATCGGTAAATTTATGGGTGACCAAGCCAACGAAAGAACAGTTGATTTATTGCCTGGAATTTTCGATCGACATAAACGAAAATCTGTTTACGACGGGAGTCTCGTGAACCCTCGCGGATTATTGATCGTAAAATGAACTTCGCCTTTTTCTTCACATCCAGCGATGTAACACGAAGCCGATTAGCCAACGGATATGTATGTTTTCCGTCAGGATAAATCATGGTGCTATAAATACGATACAACATCGTGCGATTAAACGAATAATTTTAGTATTGTAAAAGCATAGCCAAAGGTAGAATTCGATGTTGAAAAATTAAGGAGACGGCAATTTCAGAGGTGCGTGTTTTTTTTTTCGAGAGAGTGACCTTTTAGCAGGATTTATCGAATATGAAATAGCATATCCGATTTCCAATTGGTTCCATTGTACAGCACTTCTCGATTTACCACCTTTTTATTACATTCTATTTAAAATTCTCGCTCGTATTTTGGATCATCTCAGATTTATTTTAAGCGACAATATCGGAGAAGCATTAACGACCGTCGTTTTTACTGAAACGAGGTGTTGCGCGAGCTAACTGTAACATTGTTTCGCGACCCTATATTAAAGGGTCTTCGCTGTAAAAGCGTGGCGCCTCTTTTTTTCCAAGAAGAATCGCGGCCGGCCGACCGGTCTGCAGGGGACTCGTTTCCGCAATTAAATCACCGGATCACCCGATTAATGCACCGGCCTCGCTTTCGCTACGCGGACGCCTAGGCTCTTTCGCATCCGCGCGCGCATTCCGTGCGCCATCAATCATCGGCCGCCGCGGCCTCTCGATCAATTTTCACGAACGCCCGATAACAAGCAAGGAGACCGCGCGAGGGGAGGGCGGCTCTTTTTTTTTAATCTCCAGGAACGCGTCGCGGGTAAGGGGCGTCGCGGCCGATGGCAAGGGTCAGCACGGCCAAAAGGCTACTCCATCATGCGGCCCAGAATGCACGCGCTGAAACAACGCGTCACGGTATATCGCATGCACGCGCTTTACGATTACACCGCCGTCCCTCCGTCCTCATTAACATTATTACGTGGCGCGCGAGGCGGCGTGTTGTTTTACGATCCGAGACCGTGTACATACACGCCCCCGCGGCGCGTGTGCACGCGCAAATGAAAGTTTCAGAAATCTTTCGCTCGCGGGGGAGTCGCGTGTCGGGCTCGAAAAAGTAGCGAGCACATTCCTCTTGAATGAATAATGAAAAACAAAAAGAACGCTCCTTCCGAATTTATCTAAAGATGCCGCGTGGAACATTTTATTGGCTACGAAGTACCTAAAGATGATCTTAAGGGGATGCTGGAGTGATTCTGCACTTTTGCACCTTTCTAACCTAGAAACTATCAGTTCGCGGAAACACTTGTGTAATATACAAATTAAATGACTCACGTGTACAGATCGAAAGCAGCTTGCTATTCCGGCCAAATGAAAGAACAATATGGCATCACTGAAATTAAGATTGTAAGTCTAATAAAAAATAATAGTGAGCAACACATACATACAGTACATGTAGTATGTGTGTTGCTCACTATTATTTTTTATTACACTTACAAACTTAGTTTCAGTGATGTCATATTGTTGTTTAATTTAGCCGGAATAGCAAGCTGCTTTCGATCTGTACACGTAAGTCATTTAATTTGTATATTACATAAATGTTTCCGCGAACTGACAGTTTTTAGGTTAGAAAGGTGCAAAAGTGCAGAATCACTCCAGCATCCACTGACTATGAGAATATCGTCAATAGTCTTTTTTTATTTCTGACGACTCGCTATCTATACAGTGATATTCTTCGCAAAAAACTGAGTCGAAAAGTCCCGAACCGGTTTTTCGAGTCATTGCGCTTCATAAAGTAGTTATTATTATTGAAAATTAAGTTGTCCCACGATTACATGGCTTTCAGAGTAAATGTTAAGAGAAAATTCTCTGCGTGTAGTGTGCACGAAGTGAGCCGCGCGCCTTAGCCTGTGCCCACGATGCTAGAACTTGGTCGAAGTTATTCCATAAAAGCTGCAAGTCGATTGGCTACGCATTTCTTGAAACTAGACCAAACTTGGACCAAGTTCTAGTCCACGAACCATCGTGGACACAGGTTTTTAGTGTCCGACGTGTTCGTTTAGAAAGCGATGCCGATCGTTTAATCCTTACACGGAGAGAATTTTCTGTTAAAATTTATCCCGAAAAATATTGTGATCGTGAGACAACGCGACATTTCCAAGAACTTCATACGGGTTCTTTGAAATGTTACTTCCAAAAAATTTTTATTAAGTTCCTCCAAATGCCGCGTTGTCCGATGATCACACAATTTTCAGGATTTTAAGAGAGAATTCTCTCCGTGTATTCAACATAGGTAATAGCTATTTTACGAAGCATGATTCACAAAAAAGTGGTTCGGAACTTTTCGGCTCAGTTTTTCCACGAGGAATACCACTGTATAAATAGTGGACGCGAATTAGTTTACACCCTGCATTTTATCCGCCGTGATGTATCACGTGTTTTCCTTAATGGGCGAAACGGAATATTTCGGGCGAAAGGTGATACGCTCTTCGGACATGCATATACATATATCTCAGGTGCTAACCGGCGCATTCGCGCGCGGCGATCCTCTGGTTACAGCAGCACGTAGCTAAGATACGACAATGGAGAGAACAATGGCGATGTTATACTGCAGTACGAAATTAGATTAGATAGATCTTGGCCGAGTAATGCGACCCCGCCCGCGGGAACGAGCTCCCACAAACGAACGGCACGTCGTTAACGTTACACGATCTTGTACATACCTGGTCGGGACTAATCGCGCAGTTAGTCGCTTTCGGCGCGCGCGACGCCCCGCCGCGACAAAAATGTTTGGCCTCGCGCCGCAATAGGGCGGACTAAATAGGGTGTAAAACGCGATATTAATTAGAGCCGCTAAGCCGCGCGGCCGCCTGGGCGGGTCGCTTTTAGAGATCCCCGGCTTTTTGTTAAACCGGTCCCCCCGGCGTTGCGAAATATGCCCGGCTAATTTCATTAATTACGCGAAAAGTGGAGAAATATGAGATTTTATTCCGCGGACGCGCGTCGCTGATTGCCAGCGGGTGTTATTGCTATAAACGCTCGCGATTCATATCAATTCGATTAATGCACCTCCCGTTTTTTTTAATAATAACGGCAACGAAAATCGAAGGGCTTTGTCAAAATCTCTCTCTCTCTCTCTCTTGCGCGCGCGCGTGCGCTTGCGAACATTTCGCGCGTGTTATTTCTGTCTAATGGAGCACCGCCGCGTGATTGAAAATATCATCGAGAAGATTTGACTTTCGCGAAAGCCCCCGCAGTTCATCAACCCTTTAGGTCTCTCTCCCTTTTATTCCCGGCGTGAAAGACCCGCGTTTCCTTTAATACGAGACCCCGGCAGGCAAATTTCATAAGACGCTCGCCGCGCGCAGCTCGTGAAAGACAGATAATCTTAGCCCGACATAAGGGAATAATCCCGATAAAACTTTCTCCCGGCGAGGAGATGAGCGGCCTTTAAGCGGCCTTCCAGTTGCTCCGGCGCCGTTAACCCGGAAGCATTTTTCACTATCATCATAAAATATTACTCCGTCGAGCGTTCCGCCCCCGGTGCGCGGAGAAAAACCGTCCTCGCGACGTCCATTGGGATCCGCGCGCGTTGAGAAAATAAATTCGTCGTTATCCCGGGCAGGGGGTTTTACCGCGCGACGTTGCGCCGCGACGACGATCGTCGGCGTTGACGATAATATCGTAAATTTCGCCCAACTCCGTTGATTCCCGATAAAGAAATTTCTCGGCCGCGCTCGCGGTCCCGGGCACGCGGACGTGCATTCCTACCCGGAGGATGAGGAACGAAAACGAAAAGCAATTATTTAAATGCATTCTACAGCGCCCGAGCTCTGCACGTTTGCGTTCTCGCGGCTCGATCGAACGGCACTTGCCGCAATTCCCCCTTTTTTTTCGCGTTCACCATCTCCACCCCCGTTTCTCGTACTTCCCATTTGACGATAGAAGGAACGTGACCGAGGGCCGGCCGCGTCTGAAATTCGGTCAGAGAAAAGGGTGCGATTAATCGTGACTCAAAATGGCGCGGATCCGATCAAACAATAGGAAATTAAATTCGAAGATGTGCACTTAAGGTGATGCTGGAGCCTCTCTGTTTTACCGACATTTTTTAATTAAGGATATCTTTTAATTGGCTTTACAGAATTGCAAATTCTTGTACACGATTAAAGTTCGCACAAAAATAAAAGTCAGTCTACTCGACTTTATATCAAAAACGAAAAAAACTAAATATTTTGGCATGTAGAGCTGTCACATG
>NW_011967128.1:491321-503743 GCF_000949405.1 Vollenhovia emeryi
CATGCAAGAACAATATTGTGTACTTGGAACTATATATACACCACAATAAAGACACGGCTCACGGTTTGAACATTTCTTTGAAACGAATTAAATGTATTTGACTAATTATGTATACAAATAATTTAGCACATGAAATAAAAAATTATTATTCACATAAATTTATTAAATTGTAAATGTGTTGTTTAAAGCCAACGGCACACGATACTACATTTCCTACTGGATTGCTTACGAGAGCCAATCAGGATTTAGCTTTAAGTCACCTGATCTAAAACTCTGAATCCTTATTGGATCTCGTAAGCAATCCAGTAAGAAAAATAGTATCGTGTGCCGTTGGCTTAAGTGAGATACAATTTGTTATAATTTTCCAGATTCTTACACTGAGAAAATGTCTGATTAAATATAATCGGATAATCCAATTACATAATAACAAACTGATATATTCGATTAAAAATATGATCGGTTTTGCGATCAAATTTTATTGGTAACTGCATTTCATCGGATGTATCCATAATTTAATAGAGAAAATTAACCATCGGAAACACTATTTCATTGTTTATTCGATGGAAATTTTTCTCACAATTAGTTTTGTTGATGCACAAAACATAGTACGAACAAATTAATTGCTGCAATAATTTGGTAAACATATATTCATGAATTAAGACTTACTGTCGCCAGTACATAATTAACCGATGTAGGAAAATTGATAAACGACGCAACTGGCAATTATAATTAGAGAAAATTTGCGAAAAATATATTCACGAGATAAAATAAAACCCGTGACAAAACTAATCAATTACATTGTAACGGAGTAATTAGCAGTAAATGCATTCTTATCATATCTCACTGATACTTATATTTACTGGACTTACTGCTTTGAGCTAACTGTCCATTACAATATAATTGATTAGTTTTGACTCTGGTTTTATTCTATCTTGTGAATATATAGTTTATGTTTCTAGGACTGAACGGCTGATTGATCAGGTAGATCAGATACATACATATTATATATCGCGATATCGCGTTCGCGTTGTAATTTATCAAGAAACGTAGATACCCTGTTGTTACGCACGATTGGTTTAGTTTTCTTATTTTTTTGCAACTCAGGATAGCATCTTTGATAATTAAAGATTGCACCAAGAAAATTCCATATACTAAATTCAGGCCACATTACATCGGTGAAGTAGATGTAGGTGTCAGCAATCTAAAAAAAAAATTGGATAAATTACCGCCTCGACGAATTATAGGAGAAGTATATTCAAGCTACAAGAATGAAATAGTCTTCTTACTTGCCACATGAGGAAATCGCTAAGTCGAGTCTCTCCAGAAGTACGAATTAATAAATCCGGATTTGGAGATCTGTTAAAGTACAAACAGTCACTCACCAGGTCTTCATCAACATCTTCTGGCAGAATTTCAGCACGCTTTACACCTCTTCCTATATCCTTAATTGCACTAGTAACTTCATCCCTTGCTGCAGATATTAAAAAATATAAAACTTATGTTTTTTAATCATAATATTATATATACACGCATTACACTCTTTCTGTATATTATACATGTATTATATATAATTTTATGTGTGCTTTGTATAAAAAATAAGCAGCTGCGAATGTAGATGTGACTTACGATGATCACACTTACATGTATAAGGAAGAGCAATATTTAAAATTACGTTGTTATTATCCTTAGTGATTACAATAGTTTCGGCAATTAACTTGCATAAATCTTTTGGGAGCAAGGACAAATTGCCAATCACACGAATGCAAAGTCCAGCCTCGTGCAGTTTTTCCCTGAAAATTGTTGTACGTGTTCTATATAGCTGAACTGGCTGCGCTGGTTCAGAGTTTATCTTTCTCCTTCTAACACAGGGGAGGAAAAATTGAACTCTGAAATAGCGCAGCCAGCTCAGCTATAAAGAACAGTCAATTCTATATCTTACACCCTAGTGAAAATGCTAAAAGTGAACGGTTTTGTCTCTTTCCAAGACGGTTAGAGAGACGAAGCTACTCACTTTTTAGCATTTCCACTACAGTGTAAGATACAGAATTGTATGACAGATTCAAGATCTCGCAAACCGCTGCAACGCGACGACCAATTGAAAATGCCGAGTGTCCCAGTGAGAAATGATTTGTCGATCGATGTCAAAACGATGTCGAATCGACATCGATACCGTCAAATTGGCGTCGATTCGACATCGTTTCGACATCGATCGACGAATCATTTCTCACTGGGGTACCTCTCGTCCAAGAGACGCCTGAACTTCTGCTTTACAAGCTTCATGAATTCGTTGACTTCCTCCTCGGTACGTTGAAAATTTTCTATACTAAAAGCATACACCGTGACCTCCGTAATGCCGAGGACCGTGCACAAATTTACCATCTCGATCAATTTATCCAACCTATCGTAAATAAAACACGAGATATAAGACGAGAACAACGGGCAACTCTTCGAACACGCTTACCCTCTCGAGTGTCCCTCCCCCTTTGCCAAATTCCTTGTATTCGCATAACGTCTGTTCCCATCCATGATTAATGCCACGTGTCTAGGTATCTGGCCAGTCTTGACAATCCTTAAAATCAGGGATTCAAACCACCTGAGGATGTAGTTAAACATCCACATCATACCTGAACTCTTACGTGCGAGCGCGTCAAGGTACATGCTTCCAACCGAGCCCTTGTCGAGAGCGTTTCTATCTGAATGGCTATCCCGTAGTCAGTACTCGTCGGCGAACATGCCTACGTGCAGCGCTCGCGCTCAAAAACAATTTTTTGTTACCGTGGTAAGCCAATCGTGGTTCACTCCAAATATTTTGCTGCTGTAACTATAGATTTATAAGCCACAGCAAACGAGTCGCTGTCGCACCTAATACAACAGGCACAGCGGCAAAGTATTTAGTTGTCACAAATGTATATTAACTGTTCATATCTTGCAACTGAAGTTTAGTCGCCACATGCAGTTTTTAGCTACGGTAATTACCTTATCTTTCCGTGTGTTAACACCATAGTGACGATATGACCTTCCAGTCATGGCCTAACCTTTACGCGGCAGTAAAACTGAAACAAGACTATTTGCGACATGGCTTCCACTCCGCGATAGTGTTAATTATTTGACTTATCTACGAATTTCGAGGCTATGCAGTAACAGGTTGTCGCCGAAGTGCCCTCGATGCCTCCTGCTGACGCAATGCCAAGCGATGGCTGTGTTCTCTAGAAGTTAACGCTTAATAAGCGCTTTATGCTGATTGGATAGATCTAGAAGAATAGCTCTATTTCAGCACAGATCTGAAAGTATAATCCAATGAACGCAAAGCGCTTAGCAAGCGCTAACTTCTGCTGGACACAGGCGATGTCTACTCATGTGACTGCTTCTTTTAGGGCCAGTTTCACAAACGTCAGTTAACTGTTAACCAGAGTTCAGTCAACTTCCTATCCTTTTCTATTTTGTTATCTAAGAAGAGACAGAGAATCAATTAACCTTCGGTTAGCAGCTAACCGAAGTTTGTGAAACTGGCCCTTACTCATCTAGCACGTGCCGGATCAGCCGGACGAAGCTACCGCAGGAATTCGCGATATTTCCCTCGCAGTGTCAAGCACGAATGTCCGCCGATCGCCGGTAGAGATCCTTTGATCAGAGTTACAAAATAACGTTTAAGGGTACTATTACATTTGTCGTACGACAAATTTTTCAAGCGTGTCGATTGGCCGCTGAATAGTAAGTTTCTAGATACTCGAGAATTTTACTATCCTTCAGCCAATCAATACGCTTAAAAACTTTGTCGTACGACAAATGTAATACCAGCAGCCATTGGACTCACAATCAGTGGCGGAAAATTTAACATCCAAAGCACGAGATTTCGAACAAAAGAAATAAATGATACAAATAAACAAGGAATAAATTTTAATTTATCGCTTATATGCTATGCGTCGCCATAGTTTTACTATTAAAATAACGTCTTTTCAAATCTTTGGTTCTTTTTACATGTTATTTTACATCTAAACATAGCATATCTACGAAAAATTTTGACTTTTAAATTGTGACAACTTGGAATGAAATCGCGCTCAATATTAGAAATGAATAATTTTTCGAATTGTGTTTTTATATTATGTAATACTATATTATTTGTTTGTTTTTGATATTGTCGAAATATATATTTCATTTTTTAAAAACTATTAAATGACGCCCGATTTACAAAAAAAATAAAATATTTTTCTTAAAACATCTTATTCCAACTAATTTATCATATATTAAATTTTCGCCCTTGGTTGCTCTTTGCATATAAGCGCCTCCCTAGAAGCACAATTCCTTGGCTGTACATTAGTTATGTTGGCAGTGAATTGGCCAATATTTCTCCAATATAACACCAACATTGGTCCTAAAATAAATGCAAATGTACTACTGATATTGTACCTAGATGATTATTTAGTATTGGATTGATTGTATTAGCAAGATTGCCCAATAAAATTGTAATATTGAGTATAGAATAAATGCTAATGTAACGCCGATGTTACGTATCAATAATTGCACGGTACTGTGTTTACATAGAATTAAAGTGCATTGCACAAATATGAGGCCCTCCACCACCCCCGCCAATTTCGATCGGCGGTCCTCTTTTCTTTACAATAATCAAACTAAAAAACAAAAAATTTATCATTATTATATTTTCATCACAATTTATTTTATAATATATTTCAATATATTTTTTTTTTCGTTTTTGATATAAAGTCGACCAGCATAGTGTAGATTTTGCCGCGTACTTTAATTCCGTAAAAGAGTTTTGCATCTCAGTAAACCCAATCGAAAGATTACTTCGGACAGAGAATATCGATAAAACAGACGGCTTTAGGATCCCCTTAATTACTGGATCGTTTCTGCGATCTCTCGTTCCCGTGGCCGCCACAGCGCGAGCCTCCCCCGCGACGCAACGGTTCAACACGAAAACGTGGAACTAGTTCGCCTTAACGACGACGTGCCCCCGTACCGTATCAGTTGCACGAGTTCGGATTCACGCCACGCTAATCATAACGGGGCCGCGGAGCGAAAGTTACGAGAGTAAGGCAAGGCGCTTGCCTTGTCGGCGCGGCGAATCGGAGCTCCGAGCGGAACGACAACGGCTTCCCCGTAACTCGATTAGTGGAGCTCGTGGTGTAATATAAAATCTGAGCCGTCGTACACACACCACACCGATGTCACCGGAAGCCGTAAGACCAGTAAAAAGAAGGATGACTGGCTTTATACAGCGCAGCCGCGCGTTAAAGGGCTTCCTTTTTTTTTTAGCGGTGTTGCTTTGTCGAAGCGTCACGCTTCTCCCTTGCCAGGTCGCGTGTGCGCGATGCTTATTGAAAACGTTTCTCTACATCCGCACGCTCTCATTAATTATTTTACATACGGACCATTTTGCCAAACTTACAAGACGTCGCCCGCGTCTTGGTTTTCCTTTGAATCTCCGCGAAGTGGCACGCCAGAGGAGTCTCTTCTCCCTTTCGCGCCAGTGGCCTGGCGCGTCCGCGAATTTTTTGTCCAATCGAGTTTCCGAGCGGAGTCCGCGCCCGGAATGATGAAAGGGATTCCGCGGGACCGTAAAATAAAGCTCGATATCGCGGCTGAAAGGGACGGAGAGGGGCGGGAGTACTCGCGCCGTACGGCAAAATCTGTACGCTATAATTTCGTCGGGCACGTTCCATCGGACCGATCTTTGTCTCGGTAAATGGAGGCCCTACCGTTCGCCCGCAATTCGAGGGTCAGGCCGCGCCCTCGTCCTTCACCCGCGCGGGATTTTATCGAGGGTGGGCCATCGCGTAAAGTGCCCGGTTTTCCGTCCTGCCGCGAAGGACGTCGTCCTCGATCATCGTTATTTATCAACCGAGTCGAACCAGCCCGCTAATCCCCGCGGCGTTTTGTGTTGCAGGTCTCATCAGCACCAGCGGCAGGAAGCTCGATCGCGAGAATCAGGCGGAGCACGTGTTAGAGGTGAGTCAAATAATCGAGCTTTCTCTCCCGTGATCTTCCACGGCGACGTAATCGCGAGTGAGTCTGAAGCGGGAATAAACTTGGAGGCGACAGTACGGATTCTGTCGCGCGTCGCAGTCGGCGATGTTTAGACGATGTAATCAGTTTCGGAATCATCGCAGCAAATCGCGCTCCTTAATGGCGCGCCCACGCTAACAGCTGATAGACGGATTAATGCCGCGTCCTTTCTCGTTTCGCTCGTCCATTCGTTTCCCATTCGCCCACTCGTTCCTCGACGATACTATCGATGAAGTTCTCGAACCGTCGCCCTTGCCTTCTCCCTTTACTCCGACTGCTCGTCGGCACTCCCTCGATATTGTCGGAGTGGAAATGAGGAAGAAAATCGCATCCTCCGCGAGATTGAAAAGTAAAATGAGGAAAATCTGCTGCCTCTGACGATAAAAGCGAGAAGGCTAACTTGAGGGTAGCACGGCGAGAAAAGGGGTAATATGAACGGCGGGCGAGAGGCCGAGAAACGAATGGACGACTTGGGACAACGATGGGAAGAAGGACGGGTGGAAGCGTCAAGGGGGAGGTCGGGAAGAGGGGAGGCTTCGGATAGAACAACGCTGAAAAGGATACAATGGTTCTAAGAAGAAGAAGAAGAAGAAGAAGAAGAAGAAGAGTCGTAGGGTGAGACGCCGGGGAGGCAAGACATTTCTCTGGGGAAGGTCGGCGGAGCCTCCCGGGGAATTTCTACCTGCATCGGGATTAAAGAAGGAGCTCGCGATAGTCTCACGTCGTGTACGGACGGTAGACACTGGAATTTCGCCGGGGCGATAAAAGCAGGGAAAGAGGCGATACCAATTTCGCCAAGAGGCTTCCACGTAGAATACGATTGATAGGGTATAGCCTAACTTTATCCCCTACGAAACACGCCCTTTTAAGAATTTCGATATAGCTAATAGACTTCTAGCTTTTCCCCCAAAGTGCCGGAGTGCCTGAGACGTTTCGGAGGGAGTTTGTGCCGATTCGGTGTACAGCGAGTCGAAAAGTCTTTCTCTATAGATAAGAATGAGCAAAGTATCGCGTGTAACAATGTCGTAAATTCCAAAAATTCAAACGCAGTTGCGCCTCGATCGCAAAAGTTACCGTGCTCGCTTATTGTTCCGATTCTATTGCGGTTCTCCTACAAACTTGCGCCGGCATTTCTTGACACCGCTTGGGCGTTGTTGCGCGTCCAAGGAAGTTTTGCAAGTAAAATCGCAGATAATTCTTCGTTTCGTTTTTGGAAAAAAAATCTCCCATTAACTCGAACTTCGGCTTTTCCTCGAAATATTAAAAGACGATAACTTGCCGGTTACCTGCCCCGTCGTTAAAATTTCGTAGGAATCGCAGTGCGGCGTAGATCGCCGTAGCGTTCGCGAAGTAATGTTCATGTGACGCCGTAAGTTCTCGGACAAATGTAGAGCGGTTTGTAGATTTTATCTTTACGCGTATTTCGAAACGCGCTCAAAGATGGATTCCTACGTTATTCATGGCAATTTAAACCGCTCCGATACTACGATATCGCATCGGGTAATGTCGGGGGAAAAAACACACACGCGCGGGACATTACGGCGGCAAAGTATTTCGTAATTAACACAAGCATACGCTCGCTCCAAATTAAATTGCATGTTATTGGTTTTAATGACCGTACTTTCATTCGTTCGCATGTCGCGCGCAGTTTAAATTTCCAGCGCGTCCCGTCGACAAATCTAATTAAGTGCACTCTGTAACAGAATAGGATATCAAATCGCATCGTCATTTTGCACTTTAAACCGTACATCAATATTTGCCGCTAATAGGCACTGTTTGGCGGCGTTATTTATCTCTAGGCGGACACACAATATTTGAACTCTTTTGCTCCGGAAATAATATTTTCCGGAACGTACGCAACGAGCGCGGACTGGAAGACCCTTGGCAGTATTTAAGTTCGCCCCGTGTGGGTCTGATTTCGTTAGATATCATTACGGGAATTCTCCGACGGATCCCCGCGCCGCGACCAGGAAATCACTTTAAGAGGCTTTGATCCTCCGATGCGGGTTGTTAACAGCGTGTTTGTGTTCGTAACCGAGTTAAATGAGTCCCGGCTCTAGAAACAAGAGTTCGTGAAAACGATCGCCTCCCCTGTGGCCCCCGCCTTCTTGCGGGGAAAACTTGGACAATTTTGCAAAGTCTCCCCGCCACGAATAATTAATGAGTGCACAGAGCTTTCTTTCAGCGTAAGCCTCGCCGATCACCCCCTTGGTTATCAATCACGCGGATTAAATCGCTCGTTATTTCGGCTCATTATATTCCTCGAGCGAAGGACTATGAAGCTCTTAACGTCGACAAACGGTAAAAAGTCTTCGAATGCACTCTCAAAGTTTACATAAAATTATGCCGTCGCGCGAGAGCAGCTATAAGACGAGAGCTTTCATTTCTCTGTTCGGTATTCCACGTATCGAGCTTTTATTTAAAAAAAAGAGCGATGTACATTCGTCCTTCTGTATTAGTTAAAAATCCATTTTATTTTCAGATAGCGTAGTCCGCAGAGTCCTATCGTGCCGTAACCGTAGCGTAACTAGCCGAACATTGGCGAAATTGATATCGGTTGAAACAGCGATATTGGCAGCACGCTCATCTAAACGGGGCGCATATCCTGCAGACTCCGCGTGGGTCGTTAGACGTTCTTTTTACGGGCGCATCCGCTCGCTCGCCAAACTCGTTTATCTGTCATCGATATACCGCTTACAGTGTACAGCCCGATGTCAAAGGGCGAGGTGGCCGGCCGGTATTTCGGCGCGAGAGGTCAGCCGAGGTTGCGCGACCCGCTCGACCGGGGCGACCGTGTCCCTCTTTTTCATAATTCCACGCATAATTTACGAGTCCCGGGTGTATCTCCGCGGCTGGTGGCTACGCCACGGCGAGAAACCGTTTCTCCACCAACCGAGAGCGCGCGTATCTCTCGCCACCAGGCGCGCCTTTTTGCATACCGTAATACGCGGAAGCGCCCGATGAATCTGAAATATTGACAATACCGCCTCGCTTTCGACGGCGCGTGCGACGACAGTGGATCGTTCGGCGGATGGTGGTGTGTTCGATCGGACGGATTCGAGTGAATCGAGTTAAAGTTGTGTCGCGAAATGGAGATCCAACAAACCATAATGTAACTGTTACATAAATTCGGGAGCATATAAAGATGACAATGTTATATTTCACGGTTACACGTATATAATTTATAATAGTTCTTTAAAATGTTACGTAACTCACCCATGATTGAAAATACATAATATAAACGTGACAAGTGTAATCTTTGAGAAATACAGGGTGTCCGACACAAGAGGACCCATATGAAAAATGATGGTAGACTGGGTCAGATTAAGAAGAAAAGTCATGTACCGTTTTTTAAAATTTCCAACAGTTATCGAATAATTTATCGAAACGTCTGAGCGATTGAGCGCGTAGCAAGCGGTAGGCTGGGCTCGGAAGGCGTGTAGATAGCTTTGTATACCCGATCTCCTAGCAACGGAGCGACGCGCGACGAAACTCCGCCCCGGGGAAAAACAGCGAGCAATGTACTTACGTCCCGTGTTGCTCAACGCTCGCGCCCGCCCCTCGCATGCCTTCCGAGTCCGGCCCACCGCTCTCTACGCGCTCATTCGCTCAGACGTTTAAATAAGTTATTCGATAACTACTGCGAATTTTGTAAAATGGTGTGTGACTTTTCATCTCAGTCTGACCCAATTTATCACCATTTTTCGTAGGGGTCCTCTTGTGTCAGACACCCTGTATAATAAATGTTACATTATTAATACTCAGCGACGATTGCGCGTTAGACTTTCTCGAAATTGAAAATCATCCTGCCGTAGTATAAAGAAGCGAACCGGGGAGAAATCTGATCGAAGTCGCCACAAATAAATCGCAATCCGATCCTCGCTGGCAAAGAATTGAAGTACTTGAATATACTTGATTAAATATTTTGTAACTGCAAAAGGATACATGAGATAGCGCAAGTGCAATTGTTCTTATCTCTCTCGTTGGGTGTCTTTATATATGAGATACGACTATGTTGCAGTAATATATCATTTGAAGTGTAGCTGATAGGTATACATGATACATTCAGAGTTGCTGACATAGAGCCATATCTACTATGTATCATTTAGGTTACAAGTAACATTACCTGTAATATAGTTGACACTCGTGTTACGTAACATTTATATCTTTACGAAAAAGGGAGACGGCAGAGATGTTTTATATAAAGAAATTAAACGGCACTTTATAAACTTTCAGAAAGACACACGGAATTTTAACGCGATGTATGACGGTTTAATAAATATTCTATACATCTCGATTTATTTTATTTTATTATTTTGACGTATTTCAGTTATTTATTTCGATATTTTATTTATAGTTGTCTCATTAGTTTTTCTTTTCTGTTTCAAATTTGACTTTGGTTACAAATCTATTTAATATTGGCTCCGTTTTTATATTCATGTATTTTATTTATTTCTCGTTGTATACACCGTGTTTCTCTCTCCTATGTAACGTCTTTGACCGTAGTCCTACTGTGGCTGTAACATAGTTTCTCTGATATCCAGAGACGGATGACGAGGTTTTTAATATCAAAATTTTGTCGAATTAATATGTAAGTATGGTTTTTCACTCTGTCTTGACAATCGCTCTGTTATACAAACGGCTTAAAGATGCAATGTTTCTCCGAAAATTGTAGGCATATTTTATTTCCTTGAAAAGGACGGTAATTCGGATGGTCGAAACGTTGGAATGAGTTATTAAATAAACTACTTGGCCAGTTTTAGTTATTAATTTAGTTAAGTCGTCAAGTAATGCTATTATTTATATCTATGTTATATGCTCTAGTTTGCTGGGGAGGGAAGGGAACGATGAAAAATCGCAAATATGTGACGAACGACTTTACTGACGTGGCCATCGCCACCTTTCGGTCAGGCTTTCGATCCCCTTCTGTTTTCAGGTGCCCTTTAGACACTCCTCCTATTCAAAGTGAGTCGGAAAGTTGCTTACCGCCGTAGAACAGGCTCTCCAGCCGCTGCTTCAAGTATCTGCTCGAGCATATTTCATCGAAATTTATGATCGACCGGGCGTACTCGAATGCCAATCGATAATCCGGGAAGCACGTAAGAATCAATTTTCACTCGACGCGACAATTTTCGATCGTCACTTTCGCGGACGGCAAATTTTTCAATTAATTCGTCAGCCCGCCTGGGTAATCCCGAGATGAGAAATCGAGAGAGTCTCGCGAGTATTTTAAAAACGCGCTAGATTAATTGCCCGGAATCTCTATTTGGCCATGCAAATTTCTTGCCGCGCTCAAGTAACTTCTAAACGAGATATTTTTACTCGGGCACAAGTGTCAAACAGTAAATTGCTTTCGAGGTACTAAATGACCGCAATTTCGTTTTTCACGATCGCGGCTCGCCGGCCGCGCAGACTCGGCACTCGTTTAAAAGCAACGAACAGATCGATTAATTGTAAGTTCGCTTAGCCGCATCTGCTCGAAGGTATTCCGCGATCGATAGCGTCGCGTGTTCGTGCGTGCGCTCCGGCTCGCCCCGCCCGTCGCCGAAAGCTTTTTGCTCCGTGGTCCTCCTAATAGACGTGATTTTTCACGCTCTTGCCCGACCGCGACGTCGAAAAAATATACCGCCTTTACCGAGAGACACGCGGACATATTTCAGGCCTCGACGCCGCGCGCGATCGCTCGTTTTCGACGTGCGCCGCGTATATTAATAAGGGCGATTCGAACGGAGGCCCTGGCGCTATCCCTCACGGGGTTTCCCCCGCAGACTCGCGGCGGCGGCGGCGGCTGCGCTTCCGCTTCAGCACGACGCGTAATACGCGCTGATTGCCGACAACGGCACGTCGCGAGGCGAAGACGAATGTCGCGCTCGCTCGGCGCCTTCCGCGGATGATTAATGCCGAAACGCGCGATTCAGCCCGCATAGAATCTAATTATCCCTGCTTGCGCTCGACACATTGAGTGCGTTCCGGCAAGACACTGCTACCGTAACGCTACAGCTTCTTTGCTACAATTGTAGCTGCGCCATACTTACGTTAGCCTGCATAACCTCAAAATTGTATTTTAATTGTAAGAGTCGCGTTTACCAATTAATGGAAACTAATAGAATGGAAAATATTGAAGATTGGTTCGCGAATGACATACCCAGTGAGAAATGATTCGTCGATCGACGTCGAAGCGATGTCGAATCGACATCGACACCGTCGAATTGACGTCGATTCGACATCATTTCGACGTCGATAGACGAATCATTTCTCACTGGGTATTGTTCGATGATTCATCAGATGAGAGCAAGAATGAAGAAGAAGTTCCGCTACAGTTGTAGTTACAGTGAAAGTTTCGCCGAAACGCACTCGTGGGTCAGCTTTTTTGCTGAAATTGTAGCAGCGCCATACTT
>NW_011967128.1:504910-533902 GCF_000949405.1 Vollenhovia emeryi
GCATTAGCCTGCATAACCTCAAAATTGTATTTTAATTGTAAGAGTCGCGTTTACCAATTAACTGAAACAAATAGAATGGAAAATATTGAAGATTGGTTCACGAATGACATATTGTTCGATGATTTATCAGATGAGAGCAAGAGTGAAGAGGAAGAAGTTCCGCTACAGTTGTAGTTGCAGTGAAAGTTTTGCCGAAATGCACTAGTAGGTCAGCTTTTTTGCTGCAATTGTAGCAGCGCCATACTTACATTAGCGTGCATAACCTCAAAATTGTATTTTAACTGTAAGAGTCGCGTTCATCAATTAATTGAAACAAATGGAAAATATTGAAGAGTGGCTCATGAATATTGTTCGATGATTCATCAGATGAAAGCAACAATGAAGAGGAAAAGGTTCCGCTACAGTTCTCTTCACGTTTCAACAGTGAATTGCAGACGGTAATGCGTCGAATCAAGTATCGTTCCTCTAAACTGTGTGGAACCCAAACATCAACTTTAGAAACGAATCCAAGGCGTTGCAACTAATCGTGTCCGGTTGAATTCGATAAAATCAACTTTTCAGCTATTTCTCGCGTTGTTATGCGACGGTTAGCGTCCACCAATGCCTTTATTCTGTCGTCGTCTGCTTCAACTGGACGACCTGACCGTGGTGTATCTTTCAAATCGAAATTACCAGAACGAAATTTCGAATTTTGACACTGGCGTTCACTCAACACATCCTCTCCGTAAACGGTACATAATTTTTTTCTCGCTTGTACGGCATTTTTACCCTTACGGTAATGAAAAAGCGAAATATGACGAAAATACGCTCACTTTTATTCTCCATTTCTGATGCGATGCCAAAAAGAGATTACTTGACAGATCGAAACACAACAAGGTACTAAATCACATCTGAAATGTCTGTTGTTAGAATGTAAAATGATTTTGTGTTTTACAGTGAGTTTAGGTATCAGTAAACGCGGCTAATCTCTCAAAAAACACGGCATCTCTGTGTGGAAAAACGAAATTACTTTCCGAACAACCCAATATTTTATTTTACTCGAGATATTTGTAAAAAAAAGGTACGCAGTAAATCCCTTTCTAAAAAAGAGACGTTACCGGCGCGAATGTCGTCAATATCAAACAATTGAGGCCTCTTTTCCGCGATGTCGATTGGTTTTCTCGAAGCGCGGTGCGCTTCGCTTCTCTTTTCGATTCGTGTCACGTTTTACCTCGCATGTGAATTTTGAAAGTTTGTGAAAATGTGAAAAACTACACTTAAAGAAGGGTAAAGAATAAATGGAAAGTTAAACATTTAATTGAGCGAAGGAGAATAATACTGACAAAGTAAAAATTTATTTAAAAAATGCGCATTGAAATGATATCCACCAATTTAGTAAGAATGGAAGATGAAAGGTAATATAAAAGAATAATTATAATGTATTATCTCTTTTGAAAAAAGAGACGTTACCGGCGCGAATGTCGTCAATATCGAACAATTGAGGCCTCTTTTTCGCGATATCGATTGGATTTCTCGAAGCGCGGTGTGCTTCACTTCTCTTTTTCGATTCATGTCATGTTTCACCTCGCATATTACCTCGCATATGAATTTTGAAAGTTTGTGAAAGAGTGAAAAACTACACTTAAAGAAGGTTAAAGAATAAACGAAAAGTTAAACATTTAATTGAGTGAAAGAGAATGATACTGACAAAGTAAAATTTTATTTTAAAAATGCGCATTGAAATGATATCCACCAATTTAGTAAGAATGGAAGATGAAAGGTAATATAAAAGAATAATTGTAATGTATTATTTATTACCTGAAAAAAAAAACGATTTAACTATGGACTATTTTATCGAGAGCATGGGGCAACCTAAAATGTAAAAATAAAGATAATGCTAAGTGACGCGCGCGAATTGTTCTAGTATTTATTAAAAACCGACAGCGGCGAGGATCGATAAACTACGTAAGGCTGGGAAGGAGGGACTCCGCTGGAGCAAATCTCTGTCTTGTTTTCCTCCCATTTACATTCCTCGTAATCTACCTCGCTACCGCGAGTCCGCGAGACCCTCCGCCCCGTTTTTCGTCCCGTCGGTCCAGGCACTCAGATGCCGCTTAATTGACATTCTTCCTGCCGCCTTTCGCGCACCGTCGCGAGGATTATCGTCGCGACGCCCGGCTCTCAATGTCTGATCCATCTTGCGACGGAAACTTTCAAGCCGGTGCACGTGACGTTACCGTGACAATAAGAGAGTGCCGCGCGATGTCGCGTCGTTGCCAAATGAACCGGGAGACAATGGGATACTGCCTCGTACGTCGTTTGGAGATAAGGAGTCTCGCGTCTCGGGGAGACGTTCGGGGGAAAATGCAAAAATACCCGTTGAATTGTCACCGTGTGCACGGGGTAAGCTTGCAGGTGTTCTATTCAGCAGGACGGATGAAGAGTGTAAATGCAGTGTACCGGCCAAAATTATATCACCTTTTTTTCAGCACGGCTAGTTTTTAAGTGCACGAATGAACAATTCGAGAATCATGGTGCATTCTGTCAGATTTCGTTACCCTTCATGTCCGCCTAAGGTGTCTACTGTAAAATTTTGAGCGCATTCGGCGAAAGTTCTGCTCGGAAAACGTTAAAGGTGATATACAACAATCGCATTCTTCGAACAATACTAGTCCGCTCTTTTCATTTTTGCTAAATTATTCTACGAACACTCGAAATTCAACGCCCAATGGACGGCGCTCGCGTGGGTCGATGTGGTGCACGGTGTTTCGAATATATTTAAAGAAGCTGACTTTGAACAAATTCGCGAAACTCCGCATCATTTTGCCATCGACACAGAGTGTCAATTTTTCTCGTTTGGTAACAGGCGTAAAGATCGAAATGTCGGATCGTTTGATTCCCTCTTTTCCTTTCTCCGCCGAAACGCGAAGAGCAAAGAAAAAAAAGAGAGATTGCTCTGTTCGCGCATCCAATGCATAAAGCTGTGCACAGCAAGGGTATATAATTAATGCCCGGCGCCACTCTCATTCGCCCAGTTTCTCTCTCTCTCTCTCTCTCTCTCTTTCTCTCTTTCTCTTTTTCTCTTTCTGTTTGCCTCTCGTCGCGAATCGCAAAAGAGCCCGGTCTTTTGCGCGCAGCGTTAGAAGGGAGAAAATAATCATGATGAATATCCGGGAAACTCCGCAAATATTTCGCGTGTTGCGGCCGAATGACGAACGAGATAAAGCGGTCGAGAAAAATCCTCGCGCGCGCACAAAAAAAAAGAGAGACTGGGCAAACCCCGTTGCGTTTTGTGAATCCATTGCGCTGCGATTCAGGATCGTTATATTGTCGATTGATACGCGTTTGATTGTCGAAACTAATCGGTGGTTTCGATTACGGGAGACTCCAAGGAGTTTATCGCGATCAAACGTTTCCGGCGGAAACCCGATATTCATCTGGATAAAAGCGCGCGTACTCGCCGTGTAATACCAATTAGGATTATTAATTGCGCCTTAAGAAGGTGCGCTTTAATTGAAGGTAAACTTTACGGCTGTACGATTGAACACGGGGAGTTGGGAAAAAGAAAAATACCGTCGCGGCGCGGCGCGGCGCGGCGCGTTTACTCAGCGTTTGATACGGTGTGTGCAGAAACCGCGTCTCTTGGCCTTCCAGACAGGGATTCCAATTATTAACGACCGCAATTACGCGCGGTGCTTTCTCTGATAACATCTTCGGAGTCTCGTCCCCGCGTCTCGGCCCGTTTATACTGGCGAGAAATGAAAATCTCAAATTTACGACAAACTTTGAGGATCTTTGCTTCATGCGTTTAATCCCGATTCTTTTTTTTTGTTAATTTATAAAGCTGCACTCTTGCTATAAAATTTCGAAACTGTCAATATCTAATTACTTGCGTTTTTCTTATTTATTAATTTACGCGCATCTTAGTTTGTTAATCTTCTTCAGGATCGTCGATAATAATTGCCTTAAAAGATAGGCGTATCTGCGAAGCAAGGCGTCGCGGACGTTCCGGAACATCTGCGGGATGAAGTTGATTTTATTCCGACCTCACAGACAGCCGTTCTTTAGCGTTTATCTAGCCGCTTAGACACCTCGCAGGGTTGCCATAAGCGTTTTCCAATGACTAGCTGCTGGCTAAACGACAGTTCTATCCGTTCGTCGCTTTAACCAACTGGTTAAATACTTATTTTTCGCAGAACAACTCGTCGTGGACGTAGCGATGAAATGCATTTATTAATGCGGAATTTTACACTCGATTTTAAATACGACAGAAATGCGAATGCGATTGAACGCGTTCATTTTTGAAAATGTTGCGGTTGCGACTGATATGCAACAGAGTCCTCCATTTTATTCAGAGGCAATGAATTGTCACAAATAATCGCATAAAAATGTGGTTAAATCAATGTAGAGTTTAATATTCTTAAAATATTTATTCGTCTACCTAACAAACAACTAGTGTTATTACAAATCGTCGATGTGAAAAGAGAAATTGAAAAACTTAATATTTTCATGATATTATAATTCTTATTAATTTATACATTGGAAAAAGCGAGGGATGTAATTGCGAGAAAATCAAGACCGACTGATTCTAAAAGAGCTGGAATTAGTTTGGAAAAATTGATTAAGGTCAGACTTTACACTTAATCAGTTCCTTACAGAAAACTGTTGGTTCTCCTCGTTCGGGGAACGGGTGGCGATTTTGTTGAACGTCTTTCAAAGTGCAGAAACGAATGATGATGCCCGGTACCGAGCGCTACAATATATGGGCGAACCGAATTCGGAATTTAAGGAGATCCTAAAGCCGCTGGCGAACTCGACCAGTGTCGATAAGATAGGAGGCGGAATTAAAAACGTCGATTATCGACATTTTTAATTCCAAGTTCTAGCATCGTCAACACCATGGCTTTACTGACAATCTGACAGATGTTTGGCAGCGATTCCTCTCGAAAAAGCCTGCTGCTCTTTTTCTCTTCTTCTAGACTTGGATTTCTGGACTTGCGTTTATTACAAGTAATCTTTTTTTCTAGGCTATTAATCTTAGTTCTAATTGCACGATATTGTCCCTACATGTTGTCCCTAGAGTATGTTGGTCCCATTTTGTATATATTTATTGTAGAATTCTTGTATCAAGCAAACATTGTCAAGTGTACCAAAAATTAGTAAAATTAAAAATTTGTTTTCGTTTTTCATATAAAGTCGACCAGCGTAGTCTAGACTTCGCTGCGTACTTTAATTCCATAAAAGAGTTTCGTGCATTTCTATAAAGCCAATTAAAAGATCAGTTCTGACAAGGACTGTCGATAAAACAGACGGCTTTATGATTCCCTTAAGAATTTGGCGAGTGCACCCTCGTAACTTCGCCTTTACGTCGGTAAACGAAGCTGACTCGTAACCATCGGCGATCCGATGAATAATGAATGTAACAGAGCATCGCAGCCGCCGAGTCTTCGACCAAAACTGCCGGTCGCCCGGCCCATTAATCTTTTATGATAATCTATCCATCGTGCAGTCATTTCCGAAATCATACTCCCTGCGTGCGGGTGCAACATCCTCGGAGCGAACGGTCGCCGGAAACGACCTCGACCACGCGAGGGGCCGGCGCGAGGTTCGTATCTCCTTCAGAACAGAGTTGAAATTATGCATGCTTTTCTGCTTCGGCGAGCGAGTGATATTCTCTTAACGATCCGTCGGTTTACCTCCCCCGGAGAGAAAGGGCGGAAGGAAGGAAAAGATTGAGAGAGTGGACTCGAAAGAAAAGCCGCGACCTGTGCCTCGGCTCGTCAAACGGAACGCAACAGCGCGTGTTCGCGATCGCGACAGATTTTCACCGGTTTTTCCCTCCCGTTGCGGGAAAAGGCCGCGGGAACCATACATTTTCCGGAAAATTAGTCTTCGCGCGACGAAGCCTCCGTTCCGGAAACGCAAATTTATTACGGCGCGAAATTAGCACCGGCCGACACGGGTTTATTCCGGCCAGGTGGAGAGTCCAAAGGAGAAATTCCCGGCGGATACGGACCGATCATTATATTAACGTCGAGCTTTAGGCAGATCCGAGAATATTTCGATATCCCCGAAATAAGCCCCGTATTTCCCATTGCGCTTCCCGCCGTCCCGCCATTACAATGGATCGGTTTAAGCGGAACTTCGCTTTATACAAGCGGAATGAGATTATTATATCCCGCTTGCTCATTTTGTCACTGCCGCGGCCCGATCGAGCGACCGCGCGGATGAACATTTCGATGTTGAAGTCGAGAATGACGTTATCCTCGAGAGGGATTAGATCGCCGAATGATTAGGGCGCGCTTATTCGTTCCCCCGCGAAAGGAGCCGTAAGAGTCAAAGCGCGGCTTTCGAGACGAGAGGCGCAAGGTAATGACCACTTCCCGCGGACGATTTACGTCGTCTGCGAAGCAGCTTTTTCGCCGTCGACGGCGCTGATTCTCCCGCGATACAAATCTCCGATCCCTCGCTCCACGGTAGTGTTCCACGACGATGAAATTTACCGAGACCGGACGCCCTTTCGATGTAAAAGAATCGCTCCTGACCAGACGACGTCGCGGAAATGTCGTAGCTGTAAAACCGGCGAAATCCACGCCGGATGATCTCTCACGGCGGAAACGGCGGCCGATCGATCTGCCCCGGCGAACACGTTGCGACGAGAAGCGCAACTCTCCGCCGGCTCCATTGCGAAACCGCACGCGGCATTTCACGTGGCAGTTCCGAGTTTATTATGGCGACTGTCGCGACAGTTGCTGATGCCCTCGTAGCTAGTGGCGAGTTCCTTGGATTTAGCCGCAAACGCGGGGGTTAAGCCCGGAGAAATCACCAGAGGCCGTCGAGGTAATTACGGAGAGCCGAGCGAGAGGAGCGAGGAGAGCGAGGGAGGGAGGGAAGAGGCACTGAAGAACCGCTCGGGCAAAGCACGGCTATTACCCCTAATCACGAGGAAAACGCGATTCCTCTCCAGAGCTGAAGCTTCGTAGCGAGATGCATTTCACGCCGGGGGGCAGGCACGCCGAGTTATTCGGAAAGTCCGATGGTTTTGTCGCCCGCTACTCAACCGAGGCCTGTACGAGTCAGGGAAATGACGCGGCTCGATCACTGACGCGCGAAAATTGCCACGACGGTAACTGTATCAGTGCTCGCGTCGCCGCGTCAGTGGTAAGATTCCGTTAAGAGAAGGCGGGAACGATACTTTTGCCCCTGGATTAATTAAACTTTTCCCACTCCTCTTACAGCGTCACTTCGGAACTACATTTTTATTTACGAATCCTTTGATCAATCGGTCAAAGGCTGAAAAGGATCGTCTCCTTAACTAATTGAAAACGGAAGTTTTTTGCAGAATAGTGAAAACCTTCATCTTCGTTTAATCCCAAAGGAATTTTACTTTAGATAAATTTGTAAGTTAAGAAGCAGCGTTACGTAGATATTTAATGTTGAAAATGAAGAATAAAATTCAGGATAAATATATTCCCTTGATGTTGCCGTTAGGAAAATGTATCCGAGAACTAATCCGGTGTATCTGCATAAGATTTGATGATAATTAATTGCAAAATGCAAATGAATTTTTGCGCCAGCTCGACAGTCTTGACTCTATCGTGTAACGAGGAAACATTACGCGGAATATCGCAATGACTTGCGAAAGACCGTACGTTGATGCGCAAGAAACCCGACGCGGGGTTGTCATCGACGCGTAGGTCGTACGTAAAGACGAAACAAGACATATTTAGTGCGCGGATAATGATCTTTACTCAGAATTCGCATGTTCGCCGCGCTGACTCGCGTTCTCGGAATCTTGCCAACCCTTTCGTGCGGTTTACATAGATCGTATACCGATATTAAACCATCCCGGTAGCCCAGAGCGCGCGAGCACTCCGAGCGAAATGATAAAATTGCGAGCGCTTGAAGGGAGCGCGAGGCGCGCGGAGGCTTGCGAGGCACCTTCGGGCGAGATACGACGACGCTCGGACGGATTTAGCGCGATCGGCCAAGCGTTTAAATCTGCCACGCTGTAAGGGCCCGTGTTCATCTTATACAGGCTGCTCCAGAAGCGGGACACTTAATATATTCCTCCGCCTTGAAGATACGAGGAGATGACTGTGATGAGATTTATATAGCCTCGAAGGAACGAGCGCGACACAGCGGAATCTCGGTGCTGATGTGCTCCTCGAATTTATTAAATGGGTTTCCACACTTGGTTTTCGCTATAATAATTAGTAGAGGGGAAATTCCCCTGTTATGCGATAGGCTTCTAATATGAGACAGCGGGTTTTCAATATCCAAATTCAATCGCCAATCTTTTTTTCACACCGATTACACGATTTAACAATGAATTCTCTACTAAGCAGATTTCACCCCAGGAGCAATGAATTTATGATGGAACCGACAGAAGATGCTTATTAAGGGGATCCTAAAGCCGCTGGCAAACTCGATCAGTGTCGATAAGATAGGAGACGGAATTAAAAACGTCAATTATCGACATTTTTAATTCCAAGCTCTACTTTAGATGTCACCTCAGACCGGGGTTTTCTAGAGTTCCTATAAGTAGAGCTATGCCAATATCGTTTCCCGATTGTGATTGGCTCCGCCATTTTCCGTTAAACTTCCGTTCCGATGCAGCTTAGCACATCTAATCATTATACTCGTATGTATACGTTCTGTGGTTATCGCATTAACGCATAAGGGTCGGAGCGCAAAGCAACGTAATAGCTTACGACAGAGACGCAAGCGTAAACGTAGATAGCACACAAGCTTTGGCGTATGTCGTACTTACCTCCAATTACATGTGACGTTACTTTTACTCCAAAGCTTGCGCGCTATCTACGTTTACGCTTGCGTCTTCGTCGTAAGCTATTACGTTGCTTTGTGCTCTGTCCCTAAGTCAGCATGATATAAAATCAGTATTTTGTGTTTTCCACATACACTGTTGTCATTGCTCTCTTTAATTATCCTAATTGGATTAGGGTAGACATGAGGTTATACTTTAGGAAGGTTTTTTTGTATTAAAGCAAACCATACTTATCAAGTTTACTGTAGAAATTCTCATTTTCTTCCTTCCCTTGTTGTTAAAAGTATGATTTACCTAATAATTTTTATTATTTTCGCTATTAACTTTAAAAAATGTAACTTGTGTATTAAATTATATCATGGCTTCAGATGTTTGACAGCGACCTAGAAAAAGCCTGTAACTATTTCTACGCGTTATACTGCTCTTTTTCTCTTCTTCTAGACGTGGATTTCTTGCGTTTATTAGAAGTAATCTTTGTTTCTATGCTATTAATCTTAGTTCTAATTGCACGATATTGTTCCTATATGTTGTCCCTAGAGTATGCTGGTCTCATTTTGTATACATTTATTGTAAATTTCTTGTATCAAGTAAATATTGTCAAGTGTACCAAAAATTAATAAAAATTTTAATTTTTTTTCGTCTTTTATATAAAGTCGACCAGCATAGTCTAGATTTTGCTGTGTACTTCGACTCCGTAAAAGAGTTTTGCATTTCCACAAAGCCAATTAAAAGCTTACTTCTAACAAAGAATGTCGGTAAAACAGACGGCTTTAGGATCCCCTTAATTTAGCAGAAACTCCGCTATATCTCATATTAGGATCTCATAAAGGGACTTTCCTCTAATGTAAAAATAATGAACCGGGTGCGGCGTCGAAAGGCAGGCCGTTCTCGCGTTCGATTTCTCTTGTTTCCGGGGCGCCGAAGAATACCGGCGTTTCTCGTTTTGCGGGGCTACGTAAGGTGATTAAACCGAGAAGATGGTAATCTCGCGCGAACAAACTTAATGAACAAATTGAATGAACAAAACGACACAGAAAGTACGGACCGAAAAGCCCCCCCGGGTGCGCTCTGTTTAATGAATTCGGATCGTATACATATAGAGACGTGACAGCGCGGATAAGCGCGTGGCCGCGGCGCGAATACGTACGAGGGAAACCCGGCGCTGTTTCGCGTCGTCGTGTCGCAGATGAGAGTGTCCCGGTACCAGGCCCGACGTCCGGTGTATAAAACGGAGTTTCGTACTCCTAATTTAGTGCAGGTGTTACCCCGGAGGATCCGACGCGCGCAGTCCTCTCCTGCGAGATGTCCCGGAGGACATTGGATTTACGTCGCGGTCTCTCCGCAGCTCTTCCTTCGTTCTCTCTTTCTCTCGCTCTCGCACGCTCGTACGCCCGCTCGCGCTCTCTCTCCCGGGCGGAAATTGCTTCGTGAGAGGACCGATTATTGCGCCGAAGAACGACGGGGAACGGCGGGGAACGGCGGAGCCCCGAGACAGAGGAGAATTTCGTAACCGGTCTGCTCTCTCATCAGTCTACCCGGCGGCTCTTCCGCCGGACGGATGGACAGATCGCCCGACCAGTCTCGTAATAGAGCGCTCGTCGCGATGAGTCACATGCTTCGTTACTGGTTCCGCGCGAAGGGCCGCTCTAGGAAACGAATCTATCTATAGAATTGGGCGGGACACGGGGAGCGTTTTTCTTACGAAACTGGGACGCTCGAGATTTATAGGAGGTGATACGCGATTAAAAGAAGTAATTGAGAAACGCGTGCTGGCTGTCAGACGCTTCGGCGAACGCGCAGATTTTATCTTATCACTGAAATTCACGCGAACGGTGAGGAAACTTTCGAGTATACGCATTGTTCTCCGAGTTTAATTATAAATTTATCTGGCCTCGGCGACGCATGCTTTGACCACGCGGAGAGAATTTTGTCTTAAAATTATGTAAACATGGGTTAACTTGGTGTTGTAAAGAAATTTATGCGAGTTTTTGTTTTTAATTTGACCATACATTTTACTAGTCAAATTGCAAAAAACTTTCATAAAACTCTTCAAATTGACTCATAATTTTCGGGGTAAATTTTAAGAGAAAATTCTTTTTTTTCGTGTACTAATAAAGTATTTCAAGAGGGAGAGACTGATGTAGCAAAATATGCAAATATTTTCTGAATATGAAATATTTTCATTTACTTACAACAAACAAGGTTTCAACCAAAGATTGTTTACAAGCGTGCAATATCAGGTAACCGTGGGACAACATGGCATTTCGAAGAACTTTATGAGTTTTTTTAAATTTGACCATACATTTTACTGGCAAAATTTCAAAAAACTTTCATAAAACATGGCATTTCGAAGAACTTTATGAGTTGTTTTAAAGACCGTACATTTGACTGGTCAATTTTCAAGAAACCTTCATAAAATTCTTCGAAGTGCCACGTTGTCCCACGATTACATAATCTTCGGAATAAATTAAGAGAAAATTCTCTCCGTGTTACCTACAGAAGGATGTTTTGTCTCGCTCACATGTGTCGTTGAGATTTTGAAAAGCAACTGCTAAAAAAATGCTGTATTTATCACTTTGACACGACCGCGGCATCTAAATTTGAAAATGGTGAAAATTATGCGGATTCCAATCTCCGTTCGCGCGAGCTCTCACAGCGCGGCGACGCGAGTACGAGGGCCGGAATCTCGGATTTGCGACGTCGTCTCGGATGCGGGGACACTCGGTTTTACGACCTCGAGGCTCCTCTTCCTCCCTCTCTCTCTCTTCCGGTCAGCACAGCCGACTGCCCAGATCGTACGTGCGATATTCGCGCATGAAAGTCCAGGATTTTCGCAGGACGAGGAGAAACGCGCGCGATAAGACAACGGCTGCAGTAAGCGAGAAAAAGGGGTACGGCCGTACGAAAAGTCGTACCGGCGGAGGGAATCTAGGAAGGCTATCGCATTACGCGAAGGAATACCTCCTGGACTTGTTCCTAATGCACTTTTCCCTCGCCTTTTTCCACTTTCCGGCTAACAATCGACGGCGCGAGCCGGCCGGGAAAGTGTATCTCCACGCGTTTCCCCCAAATAATCGAGCCGGAATATTAATTTATGCGCGTACGCGTAAAGCTCGGTTATAGCCGCGGAATTCGAGCACGTATAGATATTTATCGCGACACGCGGAAAGAGAAAATGAGAGCGCAATTTGTATATTAATAAATGTCTCGACGGGAACGGGAGCGAGAGAGGGGGGGGGATTGAAATTTTGAATGCATAGTAAAATCGCTTTCATTACGAGAGAATAGTAATAAATCGAGTCAGCGATATGTTGATGCCGCGATTTGATTTGTTGATAGCTCAGTATCGGTGTTAATTTAACCATGAATTAATCAGAATTCGTATTAACTCGTTTATTCGCTGAAATTACCGGTGGTGGCCTTTCAATATTCGGATATTGCTAAATCCGTTGCGACAACATAGCCCCTCTCCCGCCCCCCCTCCCCCTCCTCCGCGGCGATATTTATAATATTTTGTAATTAATAAAATTTTCATATTTACGAGATTATTATCCCCGTATATATTTTTCTTCGTATTATCGAGATGTGATTATCATAAAGATAAAATTTTAAATGCAACGGCACAACGGCTTTACATAATTCATCAGGCAATCTTTCCTACTGCTTTACATTTTTTCTTTTTTATTTCAGCATTAATCTCTGTCAGTCTTAACGCGCGTTACGTGTTGATGGAATTCCGCAAAGAATACTCCACGGTCAAATTTACATACGCATTTATTTTACGTCGCGCGTATTGTCGAACGATCGCGATTCCCGCGATTCCAACATTTCGACCGAGGGGGGAAACCGCTGAGGGCATTGTGGTGCACAGATTTGCGGCATTACTGGGCATTTTTGGGCATTGGGCCTCGCTGATTATTAAGATAAAATATGATAAAACAAGATGAAACAGAATAAAAAAATACGGTAAAATAAGATAAAACAAGATAAAACAAGATAATAAGATAAAGCAATGCCCACTGGGCATTAATGGGCACTGGTGCGCGAGATTTTGGCCAGCGGTTTCTCCCTTGGCTTCGACGACACGTCGAATCGTTCGATTGCTATAATTTAATCGGCGATTTTGTGCTTCCAGGTGACGGTGAGGGACAACGGCAGGCCGCCTCTGTCGTCGACCACGAGGGTGGTCATCGAGGTGGCGGACGTTAACGACCACGGTCCCGAATTCGAGCAGAAGTTCTACACGGTCCAGATTCCGGCGTCGCCGGCGACCGACAAGCCGCTCTTCCAGGTAGAGATCTCTTCGGGTTTCTCGCGCGCGCTCTTCTCTGATGGAGCGAGGGGGTGGGGGGGGGGGGACTGTCCATTCATCCGCATTTCTTGTAAATACATTTCCACGCCGACGAATGGACCGGGGGCACCGAACAAAGGCGGTCGCGGGACGGCGACCCAAATCTCTCCCGTGCGATCCCGCTTTCTCCGTTGTCGCGTTGCCCGTGTAAAAAGCGCCCACCTTTGTGCGTCCCCGCTGTACATACCGCGCGTTATAATTGTTTTAATTCGCGATGCGGACGACGACGAGTCGTCTCGACGCGAGCCTGCGGAATTTCTATTCACGCCTCGCGCCGCCCCACTCGTGACTTGGACCCCGGGATTCGCGGATATTCCGCCGACGCACGCAATTCGCACGGAGCGCCGTGAAAACAAAGGGAGAGACGACACCCGGGCCTGACGTATTGTACCAACACGGAGCCAGACCTCTCGCGACTTCTCCTCCTTCTCCACCTCCTTCGCTTCTCGTTATCGTTTTCCCATCGGAGCCTTTCTCCTCCCGACGTATCTTGTCGATGATCAAAGTGATTCGTCACCGAGGGGAGGGGAGAGGTGTCATCGCATAGAAAGGGTAGATTTAGCTCGTGGAACCTAGCACGATCGTCATCCCACTTCGCTCTTTCATCTCTCTCTCTTTCTTTCTCTGTCGCTCTGTGTCTCTCTTTCTCCCGTAACCTTTGTGAATACGAAGGTGAACCTCCATGTGAACGTCGCACGTCCGCTGCAAACACGAGCATCGGCTGGAGGTCGGCCGGCGCAAATTAAATTACGAGGCGTCGCTGAAAACGGCGCGGACCTAATTGAAGACGAGAGAATTTACGACCTTGATCCAGGGGAGGATCAATACCTGAATACAGCGCGCTTACAATTAGGCACGGCCGCGAGACTTGGAAGTCGCGTGGAAGAAGAGTGCCCTTTCGATTGAATATTTCACCGTCTAATTGGCGCGGCGGGATAATTGAAAAACGCAAAGTACGTCGTGCCGTAACCGGTGTAGATAGCGTACAAAACGTGTTAATTTTCATTACCGTTATGTCGGTCGATCCTCACGCACGTGCACTATGTGTACACACACACGCGTGTGCGCGCGAGACGAATATTAATGTTATTTGTTCACAGCTATACCATATACACGTCCGGAATGCGTTTAATCTGCATCGCGTTGCGAGGAAACGGGAAAATACTGGAGGGGGGGGGGGGGAGGAAAGCGCTTTTTACCGCAGCCTGACAAGTGCGATGCGGACGCCGAATTTTCCGAAAACAAAGGCATTCGGCTTCGCATTACGAGACAACGCCCGCCGATCTCGTTGATAAAGAGATTAAGAGTAAAAAAATGCCGCGTCCACGCGCGCGCGCGCGAAATTAAAATTAAATAATCTCGCGACACGTGACGTCGCGGGGTAGGGGGTGGGCATTACGTCGACGTGAGGCGAGAACACGTGCGAGAGTAATTATGCAAAAATGTCGGGCCTCTCCGACTTGAAAGGGCGTGGGAGCGAAGTTTCGCGCGGCTTTATTACGTTGCTGAGCCTTGAATGGGCTTCAGGTTTTTCTCGGGCGACGTCGTCCGCGCCGTCGCGTCGGCGGGAGGCGGGGGACAAACGATCGAGGCGCGCGCGGATCCGTCGGAAGGGGAGAGGAAAGGGGTAAAAAAGAAAAAAAGAAATGGAAAATCGCCCGACAGGAACAGAGTCCCGAGGCTAAAAGCTTGTCCTCTCTGGTTTCCCGACAGAAATCGAGGAACCGCTCGCGGGAGCTCGACCTCTCGATCGATACGTTACTAGAGAACGGGACTTGGGAGACATTTAGCCCCGACACCTTGTCAGGAGATCGTATCTTCAGGGTAAGGACACCTTGGCACGTAAAGTAAGCGCCTGGCGCGGCGCAGCGCGCATACAATAGCTCTTATGTACCATGTTGTATTTGACTATACGCCGGATTATTTTCGTTTACACGCGCGAGCCAGTGCGCGCGTTGATTCACGAGCGCTTTTATGCCAATTGTTACATTTTAATTCACGTTTATAGCTACGTGTATATATTTCTCTCTCTCTCTCTCTCTCTATCTCTCATGCTACCGCTCCGTGCCCGTCGATAGGACGGCCACGTGTACACGCACTCGATCGATCGCACCTCGACTGGTCGCGCGTAATCGAATTACTTCCGGAAGCTAAGTGTAGCCGATAAAGGCTCGGCAGTTATTGCATAACGGCGAGGTATTTATATAGCGGCACTATTTTTTTTATTCGGTAATCAAGCTTCCGGCGCGCGCGCACGACCATTCGAGGGTCTAATTGAATGTTCTTCCCCATCCCGCGCACAATCTTTATGTACTATATGTATGTACATATGTATAACATTCTTGGCACTCTTGGCTGCAACCCTTTTCACCCCAGCGCCTGTCTCTCTCTCTCTCTCTTTCTCCGTTCCTCCTCCTCGCATCCCTCTCTCTCTTTATCTGATAATTCGTGCCTCTCTTGTGCTCGTCTATGTGTATTGCGCTCCTGAATGTTGCCTTATCGTACGACGCGAGGCTGCCGCCTGAGAATGTTCCGTTATCTTATCGCTGCTAATGATTGCACACCACCGAGGATCCTGCGGTTAGCGCGAGGATATCGGCCGCGCGCTCTGCGAGATTTTCCACCGGATCCCCGAGCTCTCGGCGCGGGGTCACTCGCGTTTCCCGTCGCTGCCCGGAGGCGACGGGAGGGATGCATCTCCCAGGAATCGTATTATTGCACACCGCGCGCGCGGCGTCCGCACGAGATAGATACGCGATCGAGAAGCGAGCGAGTGCGCGCGGCTGGAGGGAAATAGGGCGGAACGAGATATCGCGGATCGTATCTGCGCGCGTATCGTCTCGAGTATCGAACGTGGGCTCGAGAGACGGCAACAAATAACTCGGACACGATGCGTGTGCCGCGAGGATGCATGCGCCGTATGTAAAACGTCGAGAGCCCGGTCTCGAGGGAGACATCAAGCCTCTTTCGCTCGCGCGCGCGCGCGAGACGAGTAATTAGTCGAGTTTATCGCGCCCTCGATTTCCCGTTTTCCCGCGCCGAGGAGGATGCCGGGGGAAGAAACGCGAGATCGCCGTCAGTGGACCAGTCGGCGGTGTTACGTATAGCACACGCGGGAGAGAAACGCTCGAGCCCGGAAGGCGCGAGATACAAAAGTCGGGGGTTAAGGGGACCCTAAAGCCGTCTGTTTTGTCGACATTCTTTGTTAGAAGTAATCTTTTAGTTGGCTTTATAGAAATGCAAAGCTCTTTCACGGAATCAAAGTACGCGGCAAAATCTAGACTACACTGGTCGACTTTATATCAAAAACGAAAAAAAATAAAAAATTTTAGGTACACTACTTTTAGGTACACTATTTGCTCGATACAAGAATTCTACAACAAATATATACAAATGAGACCAATATACTCTAAGGACAACATATAGGAGCAATATCGAGCAATTAGAACTAAGATTAATAGCCTAGAAAAAGATTACTTCTAATAAACGCGAGTCCAGCAATCCTAGTCTAGAAGAAGTGAAAAAGAGCAGCAGGCTTTTTCGAGAGCGGTCGCTGCCAAACATCTGTCAGATTGTCAGTACAGCCATGCTAGAATTTGATCCAAAATCTCGGTTTGAGCAAGGTGTAGCTAATAAAATTGCTGCTTTCTCGTAAAAGTTGCAAACTGATTGGCCATAAATTTCTCGGACCGAGTAGAACTTGGAATTAAAAATGTCGATGATCGACGTTTTCAATTCCGTCTCCCATTTTGTCGACACTGATCGAGTTCGCCAGCTGCTTTAGGATCCCCTTAACAGCCGCGAACAAGGTGCTGCAGAGACATACAGGGCAGTATGACGGGTTGCTTATTCGCACGGACGCGCATGACCGTTTACAACTGCGTGGGCTTCGGCACGAGAGTAGGTTTTCGCCAACGGTAGGTTTTCCCAAGCGAAACAAGTCACGAAGGAGTATAAATGACATCGTAACGATTATCAAAAGTCATATTTTGACAGATAGTTAATCAAATTATGATTTTAAAATGCGCGCCCGCGCTAATAGACAACCCGTCACACAGCCTTGTATGTTTCTGCAATGCCCCTGTACACGCCGGACTCGTCCGTCTCGCCCACAGATGGCTATGTACTAGACCGCTACCTTCGAGCTGAAAAGTGAGGCAAGAGTTCCGCCATGTGTGTCACTGCCAGACCGGTGTACACATACTTTATTTCCCTAATAAGACATGGCGGAACTCTTGCCTCACTTTTCAGCTCGATGGAGCAGGTTTGGTAGTGTACAGAAGTCTGTGGTCTCACCGGGAATAACGCGCGAATACATTCGCGGCAGCGCGCGCATCCTCCCGTGCAACGGTTTCCGTTTCGCTCGGCTACCCTGCGCGCTCTCTTTTTCTCCCCGAGTCCGCCGCGCAACCCGCGATCGCGATCGTTAGCACGCTTGCGGCGCACCGCCAGATAGACCGGAGGAGCCTGCTGCTGCATCTTGCCATCACCATAGTATAACTCACAGGCTTCTATATACTACTAGACTGTTACCTTCGAGAGCTGAAAAGTGAGGCAAGAGTCCGTCATGTCTTGTTAGGTAAATAAAGCGGTATGTATGCATCGGTCTGTCAGTGACACACATACTGCTTTATTTACCTAACAAGATATGGCGGAAGTCTTGCCTCACTTATCAGGTCGAAGGTGGTATTCTAGTAGTTAAGTAGTACATAGAAGTCCGTGGTATAACCATAGTATAACTAGTGCGCCCACTCTGTCATTTGTCTTGTTTTGCGTCGATCCTTTCTGCGCATCCGCCATTTTTTTGGTGGAGCCAATGAGACGGATGTTGTATATGTGGTAGTGTGAAATCAGTGTGACAGGATTTTATACCAAAAACGTGGCGGAACACCGCGTGATCGAAACCGAAAAGATCAAAGGGTCGACAGAGAGTGGGCATACTAGTTATACTATGGTATAACTAGTAAACCCACTCTGTCATTTGTTTCACTTTGCGTCGACCCCTTCCGACATTGTTCTGGGCAGACCAATGAGAGAAAAGTCGCATCAAAGTTACACTATCACGTATACATAAATAATGGCCAAAATAATGGCGGCGTGCCACGTGATCGGGACCGAACAGATGAAAGGGCCGACAGGGAGTGAACATACTAGTTGTACTATGCTATTCATCGACAATCTCTTAGCTCTGTCTCGATGTACCGCATGCGGATTATGCCACATTGCGCGTTCCGATCGAAGACTCGTTGTTCTCCGCGAGACACGTTGCGCGAGCTGCATCCGCCTCTGTCTCTCGCGAGCCTGAGTGTGCATTTTGCGTCTAGAGGATTGCAGGAAGAAGCGTCTCTTTTATTTGAGGGCTTTTTTTAAAGGGATACTTCCGTACCGACACGGGCCACCTTTATAACCTTTTGCAGGACTGTTTACGTTAACCCTCCGTCTGAACACGTGGGAGACCGAACCAAAGTAAACCCAAAGTTAAGAACTTTTTGAATAAAGTATTCACGAAAGAAATTAAAAGGAAATTCAGCTCGTACAATTCGATGCAAATTGAGTACTACTTAATTATTCGTGTCAATTATTAGAGAGGAGGCAAAATAAAATGGTGGAGGAAAGTCCCCTATTATAAGACAGCGAGTTCTCAACATCCAATTTCACAAATCTTTTTCGCAACAATTACTCGCACGATCCAACAATGCGTTCTCCACTAAACAGATTTCATTCCAAGGGCAATGAATTCATAGCGGCACCAACAGATGATGTCTATTAATTTAGCGGAAATCCCGCTATCTCATATTAGGGGATTCTTCTCTATTCAACTTTTTATAGTAGCTCGTATAGTTGGACCCTCTCTCCCTTAATTTTTAATAAACGATATTCATCGAAATGACTACGACATTGTCAACTACAACGTAGGTGGTTTATGCATTTCCTCAGACTTTGTGAATATTTTAAGGGAACCCTTCGGCTACCTTTTTTACCGACGCAGTCAAATATAGTTTTTGTGCTTGTAATTCTTTTTATTGGCTTTTACGCACAAAATAATACCAGGATAAGTTGCGGACCGCATAGCAGAACATTTTCGTACTTAAAACGCTCAGTTCAGAAGTCCAATAAAAAAGAAATTGGCATTTGAAATTGTCAATTCGTAGTTTGTACTAAATTTGGAATTGGCTTTAGAAAACTGCAAAATTTTTCCACACGATTAAAGTTCGTATAAAGACAAAACCAGGGACAGTCGACTTTACATAAAAAGCGAAGAACAAATAAAAATTTCACTTCATAAGTGATTGAGGTTAGCTCCCATACAACACAAAAGCTTGCAACAACATTGCCGCAAGATTGCAACATTGCATCTTGCAGTGTAATGGTATATAGATATTGCAGACATTATTTTACAATATTACTTTAGTAATGTTGTAGCAATATTATTTTAAAATATTGATACATTTATGTTTGTACTATGTATATTGTTTCGTCATTTCACTTTTATAGTTTACTAGAAATGACAAAACGCGCGTTGCGCGCGCGCAGTTTGTAGTTCAGCATTGTATATTTTTAAGAATTGGTATACATGCAAAGAGAAGTAATTGTATGCGCAACGTCAATTTAAAATGAAAAGTAATTTTTCACTCACTGATACGACTCGCAACAGCACAGTTGTACATCGTCAACTAGGTATATATGTTAAACTGTAACAATACAAATATGCATATGATTATAGACTAATCATATGTAAAATTGAAATTATTGTATCAAATATACTTTATGTTTTATATTTAAAAAATAGGCATTTATTAAAATAATTATATAGAATGCTGAAAAAGTTTTCCTTTTAAATATAAACTGACAAAATTTTATACGTATGGTTTTGTCTCTAACACTTATTCGAATTCTTGTTCGATTCATTTGACTAAATCAAATAAAAACACCGAACAGATACTTTATTTCGCACAAGTAACAGATAACATAAAAATGTAATAAGACACATACCTCACCGTTTCTCCGCCGTTGCCCGATGCCTCCTGGGCCTGCTCCTCTCAGATTTCCTTGTTGCACTCACACAACACTCGCGAAAATCATCGATCGCGCGAAATTTCGGACACTCCCGTACGCGATGTGACATACCGCGAAACGCACGAAATGCCATTAACAAATAGGTATCGCGTGACTTTCTATCATACAAATTACTCAAATTAACAACTTGCATTTTTGATTCGGAAGAATGGATAAATCACTTTTGAATTGGCGATATAAAAGACAACACAAGCATCGGAAGCATAATCTGCGTAAAGAAGTAGTTATTAGTCCGTAACGAAACAATATTTTACAATCTTTGTCATTTAATCTAATCCTTGAAACAAAATCGATAGACAATTAAAAGCGCGGTGCGTAAACGAGATGTAACCGCGACAAAATACCACGGTTTACATTTATAATTTAGATGAGTTAGTTTCGTGAAATTTCTATACGTTGATAAAGAGCCGTCGTCGCTTCAACACGCAATTCGTTTCTCATTACAAGTTGTAGAAACTTAATAATTAATCGAAGAACGTTAATTGTTACTAATAAAGGTGTGCAAATCCATAGCGTTTTATCCCTGCATTCGTCGCGATCGAGTCTTGAAAACCGATAACGCAAAAGTAACACCACGCACGGAGCGACTCTCGCCACTGCTTGCCGGCTCGACGTTCGGCGAGCGAGTGAAGCGCGGCGACCTTCAGGTAAACTTTGGCCCGCGTAACCTCGTACGATACCGCGCCGAGTGAAAAACAACAAAAAACATTGAGAATTCGTTGTCCCGCCTACGAAATGGAAAATTCCGTACTTAATATTTTACATTACTTTGTTCCGTGACTGTTACTACGTTTTGTGTATCATTCTGCGGACTTATTGGTACCGATTAAATAGACGATTAATTCTGTTCAATCGAGAAAATGTATCGGAACAAAAATCATTGTTA
Source organism: Vollenhovia emeryi (assembly GCF_000949405.1). Classification (NCBI taxonomy): domain Eukaryota; kingdom Metazoa; phylum Arthropoda; class Insecta; order Hymenoptera; family Formicidae; genus Vollenhovia; species Vollenhovia emeryi. The sequence goes on from NW_011967128.1 coordinate 525,992, forward strand.
CTTAAATTCTAACTACTAAGACTAGAGATTTTACCTCTACAGTTGGTGTATACAAATGTATATTTCTAAATTGCAAATCTTCATTTACTATGAATTTAAAAGAGAAGTGAAGCACACCGCGCTTCGAGGAAACATATATTATGCATGCATTATATTGCTATGTTGCTGTAATATTACATTGTAATATTTCTGGAGGCGGACATTTTACCGTTGCTGCAGCATTGCAGCAACATTTCGCAGCGTTTAGGCAATGTTGCAATCTTGCGATAAATTATTGCTGCAATGTTGCTGAAACCTTGCTGTGCTGTATGGGCTAACTTATCTAATTGAAAATTTCAAATACCAATTTCTTTTATGAAAATGTTCTGCTATGCGGTCCGTAACTTATTCCGCTATTATTTTGTGCACAAAAGCCAATAAACAGAATTACAAGTGCGAAAACTATATTTGACTGTGTCGGTAAAGAAGATGACTGAGGGATCCTCTTGAGGCGAGGCAAACAGCTGGCGTCGAACGCGATAGACCCACGTTCATTAGAGAGTACCGAAAAAACGTGTTCAGTTGGAGGATTACGCAACGCTGGTTACCGTCTTCGGGATATGTTCATTCTCGTTCGCAGCATTTTCTCTTGGCGATAGATTATACGAAGTATTAACGTTTCTTTTCCGTGCCGGACGAGTTCCCGTCGATGGTTTGATCGTGACGTAATGGCAGCGGGATAACTCTCGAAATTTACGTTTAGGTTCTTGCGTACGACAAAGATATCGGCGACAACGGGAGAATCCAGTATAGCATCAAGGGCGGCCGGGGAAAGGGCAAGTTTAAAATTCACCCCACCACGGGGATGGTGTACGCCCAGCGTGGACTCGAGCCTGGTCAAGAATACGAAATGATGGTAATCATTTTTTTTTAATTAAAAACACTTTAGTGGCCCACTGTTTTATTTATTGGAGCACGAAAGAGCGATCTTGTTGTGTAATCGAAAACAGAATTTCAGAGTTTAATCGTTGAAAATGAAAATCGTGCGCGAGACAAGTTATCGCATGTAGTGTGAAATAATTGCCTTCTGGCACTCGCGAAATGCGAATTTTGCCAACTGTGTTACAACCGTGGCGTACATTTCTGTCTCTCTCGTGGAAAAAGAGACCTTCAAGTGTAAAGACCAAATAATAATTAAAAATGTAACACGCAATTGTCCCTGTAAAGTAGCGTCGAGTTACGTGACAGTTGGCGCGAAGAAATACGAAGGCGGGAAGAAATCGGCATAAATTTGCATCGTATTATATCACGTTGGATTTCGGACCCTACGATGCTATAGCGTACATTCATACCCGATATCCCCGCAATGTAAACTCAATTTGAATGGGAGTTTCCACGCGCTTGTACGTCCCGCAGATACGAGCGGCCGATCACGGCGAGCCCCAGCGTAGTCATCAGACTCGAGTTTCCATTCAAGTTGCGGATGCGCCGAAGGAATCGGAGAATCCTCCTGTGTTCAAGACAAACAATCAAAGTGTGGAAGTCACGGAGAGCGACGAGGCGGGCTTTTTGGTCGCCCTCGTGCAGGCTAGCGACAGAGACGGCGATTCTCTGTGGTACGATATCTTAGGTAAGAACGAATACGCATTTTTCACGACGGTCCAGGACTTCCCTGGTGAATCGTTGCGTTCTTTATTGTCCCCGTGCTAAAAATACGATCGGTAATCTAACTTTCAATTTTAAAGTTTCGTAAACGCAACGATAAGGGTGTACATTTATTAAAGGCGGTTCGTTCGATCGGATTTCTTGCTAGATATATTTCTTAAATATTGCGCTGCCGCGTATTCACGATGGGATTTAAGTGCCTGGAGATCACAAGGGTCGTCCTGAATTCTACCGACACGTTTTAGACGGCGACAAGCGCGACGAGTTCTTCATCGGGCGCGACAACGGTAACGTGCTGCTGGCCAAGAGGCTGGACTGGGAGGTCCAGAACTTTTACAATCTCACGATCGGCGTAACTGACGGCGTGCACACGACGCTGACGCAGCTGCTCGTTACGGTGATCGACATCAACGATCACCGGCCGGAGTTCACCGAGAGCACGTATCGCGTCGACATCTCGGAGAACGTCGAGAAGGGCGAGAGGATTCTGCAGCTGCACGCGACCGACGAGGACGAGGATAAGAAGGTCTTCTACAGCCTGCACGCGGCGCAGACCCAGGCTTCGCTCGGGATCTTCCACGTGGACTCGGTCTTAGGCTCGATTACGTTGAACGAGCCGCTCGACCGGGAGACCATCGAGGAGCACGTGCTGACGGTGATGGTCAAGGATCAGGGCACGCCAGCCAAGCGCAACTACGCCCGAGTGATCGTCACCGTGCACGACCACAACGACCACGCGCCCGAGTTTATCAGCGAGATCATTCAGGGCAAGGTGTACGAGAGCTCGCCGATCGGCGCGGCGGTGGTGCAGGTGTGCGCCATCGATCGGGATCGCGGCGAGAACGCCAAGATCACCTACTCCATCACGTCCGGCAACGTCGGCAACGTGTTCACCATCGACCCGGATCTCGGTTTCATCCGCGTCGCGCGCGAGCTCGACCTCAGCGTCTCCTCCGAGTATATCCTCCTCGTGAAGGCGACCGATCACGGCTCGCCCGCGCTGGCGAACACCGTGCCGGTGCACGTGATGGTGACGATGGCTGACAACGCGCCGCCGCGCTTCATTCAGAAGGAGCTGTCCGCGGAGATATACGAGAACCAGCAGCTAGGCACGTACGTGAAGCACGTGGAGGCGCGGAGCACGTCGTCGTTGCAGTTCGAGATTATGCGCGGCAATCGCGACGACACGTTCTTCGTGAATCCGAGCACCGGCGTGATCGTCATCAAGAATCAGCTCGACTACGAGAAGACCAAGTTCTACAATCTTACGGTGTCGGCGACGAATATGGCCGGCGCGTCCGCCACCTGCAACGTCATCGTCCACGTGCTCGACAGGAACGACAACGCGCCGCGTTTCCTGCAGGCGCGGTACAGCGGCGAGATCAGCGAGGGTGCCAGCATCGGTTCCCTCGTGTTGACCAACACGAGCGCGCCGCTGGTCATCAAGGCCGAGGACGCGGACTCCGAGCTGAACGCGCTGCTCAATTACGACATCGTCGAGGACCTACCGCGAAAGTACTTCCACATAGACTCCAGCACCGGCGCCATACGCACGGTCATGTTGCTCGACCACGAGACCATACCCGTGTTCTCGTTTCACGTCAAGGTCTCGGATCTGGGCAAGCCGAAGCTCTCGTCCGAGACCACCGCCAAGGTGACGATAGCCGTGACAGATGTCAACGATTGCCCGCCCAAGTTCTCCAGGACTGATTACAATGTCACGCTTCTGCTGCCGACGTATAAAAATGTAGCCGTCACTCGGGTGAACGCCGTGGATCCCGACAGCTCGGAGGGAGCCGCGTTGAGGTACGTGCAGAAATGTCAGTTGGGCTTTCTAGCTGTCAGGATCCGCGTTTGTATCTTGCGCTGGGTATTAGCTGTAGATTTACTTTGTAATAATAATTGCATCTCGTTGAATACCATTTCTATATTGGAGAGAGACAAATTTCGCGGGTCCGCGGATTAAACACAAAATTCTTCAATCTTGTTAATTGTATTATTATAGTTTCCCGAGTTACTTTTCACATATGACTTATCTGATGAATCTTATGTTCAATATTAGCTGTGGATTTCGTTTATAATAATTACTGCATCTCGTCGAATACCATTTTTACGCTGGACAGATAAATCCTCGCGGGTCCGCGGATTTAAAAGAAATTCTTCTTCAATCTTGTTAACTGTATTATTAAGTTTCCCGAGCTACTTTTTACACGTGACTTATTTGATGGATAACGCGCTCCGTATTTGTCTAGATATGACATCATCGACGGCAATAAGGCCAACACCTTCGATATAGACGCTCAGAGCGGCATTATTACGGTCCATAATCCAGAACGTATGAAGAAGAACTACCTGCTCCACGTGCGAGTGTCGGACGGCAAGTACTCGAGCGTGGCGCAGGTGAACGTGATGGTGGAAAAATCGGAGAATTCTGGCCTGATCTTCCAAAGGAGCGTCTACGAAGGCGCCATCCTGGAGAACTCTACGAAGATCGCGACCGTGGTGGTGGTGAACGTTCTCGGTAGTTTGCTGAACGAGCACATCGTCTTCAGCATTCTCAATCCCACCGATATGTTCGTAATCGGGCCGACCTCCGGCGCGATCAGGACCAACGGTATACGATTCGACCGGGAGGTTTGCGACCACTACGAATTAATCGTCGAGGCGAAGAGCCACCCGCCGGATCGGGAGAAACCTCGGGTGGCTCATGTCATAGTGAACGTCACTGTACTCGATATTAACGACAATTGTCCGATGTTCGTTAATTTGCCCTACTACGCTGTCGTCTCCGTCGACGCTCAGAAAGGCGACGTCATTACGAAGGTAGGCGAATCTTGTTTTTCGATGCACGAATGATATATATTTCTTTTCAAACTTCGATCTTGCGTACATGGATTCCGAACGGCTCGCTTTCGTCACTCAGGTTCACGCGATAGACATGGATAGCGGTGATAACGGGGAGGTGAGGTACGAACTGAAGAAGGGCCACGGGGAGCTCTTCAAGGTGTGCCGGAAAACCGGTGAGATATCGTTGAAGCAGAACCTCGAGGGTCACAATCGCGAGTATCAGCTCACGATCGCCGCGTATGACGGCGGTAAGTTTGTTAAAGTCAATAACACGTTTTCCGCTTAATCTCGTTTTAAATGAGCTTCTAAATATGATTGCAGGAATAACGCCGTGTTCCATTGAAGTGCCAGTCAACGTGAAGGTGATAGATCGCTCGATGCCAGTATTTGACAAGCAATTCTACACGGATAGCGTGCTCGAGAGTATAGAAGTACATTCACCTCTGGCGTTATCCATTCAAGCTGAGTCACCTCTGAATCGCAAACTCATATACAGTATTACTAAGGGCAACGATTTTGAGGAGTTTGCCCTGGACTTCAACACGGGTGAGTAAAATAGATTCTCGTGACATAGATTTTCGGGCATGCGCTATCGGGCGACAAACGAGAACACGTTAGTAAATAATTTCGTATGAGATAGTAACGTAAAAATTGTATGATACAGTAATGAAAAAAGTAGAAGCGTGTAAGAATTGGCGATGTTGTTTCTTACTTATTAGCTGCGCAGCAAGAAATATTGTAAACCCAATTTTTCTTATTTAAAGATTCTTTTCCGTCAATAAAAGTAGCGAAAATGTTCCATGTTCGGGGCCCTTTTTATCGAAACTGTATGAACGTTACGTAAAAATTGGATATCAGGCCAGACATGATCCGAATAAAACGTTCCCCTTTTTATTTTCGTAACTTGGCTATGGGACTTACACTGTTGAAACTACAGAAAGGTTTCTTATGATATATTGCTAGTATGGCTATCTTTAGTAAACTCGTAAGTTTTGCTGCATTATGGTAGTTGGTTACTAAGTTCTAATTGCGTAACATATTGGTGAATTAGGGGAAGATGGAGAAATCGCGGAAACACAATAACTCTAATCGTGAGATATTAAAAATTGATTATTTTGTCACGCGTATTAAAAGATTTAAGTTGATCAGCGCCGATTCTGCGTTATCCTATTTTACATTCCTCTTTATTTAATCGTATTTGGCTTTCCAACGAATACGCCTTTCGATTATATATTTTCAGTAGCTGTTCGTATTTACGGTTTTTCCATGGTAGATTGTTGAATTGTACTGAGATCATGATACTTGTTCCATATGTATTTCTTACAACTGCTTGTGTCTGGAAACTAGAGATTAAAGTCTTGTTGTATCTCCCTGTTTCGCAGCCCCCGACAGTAACAATGGTCCTTGTGAGTATACAAAAATTCTAGCTCTATCGGTCTATGCTGTGTTGCCACGCTATGTTATACACCGCTCTGTGTTCATGCACGATGTAATATCGCAGGCAGATCGCCGCAGTTTCGCCGAGCAGATTGAAACAATGCGCTAGCAACGAAATTGAATTTGGATAAATCTGAGATTCAATAACTAAACGGGAGCAGCTTGTGTTCCGACTCGATAGCACTCGAGTGCAATGTAGAACTTCCAGATTTGAATTTCTTACTTGCTCTTCAGTCTCGAAGGTGTCTTACATATTTATGTAATTCTACTACGGAGATATCTGTCGTGCGAGACTTTCAAAGAACGAAGTCGGTTATCTCTGGATTCACATTTCAACGATTGATTATTATCACGTTATGCTCAACGTGACATCGCAGTTTTAATCTTAAACCTTCAATAGAAAATGTAATTAACAGTTATATATATACATAAATATATATGTATATATATGTATATATATAGATACGCTTATCAATTGCTGCAGTGCTTGATTGAATTTCCAATTAACATTTTGATCGATGCAAATTATTCAATTATCTTATGCAATTACCATAACAACACGCCGACATGTATGCACAGCCCATTCTCTCTTAGAATATACATAATATACATTGTGTTTCTGAAGTGGTACAATCAAAACTAAAATGATTCCTCGTGAAAGGCTCAAAGATGTAGAACAGAACGACTTTTTTTTTATACGCAACTTTGTTCTCACGAAGAATCACGTCACTTTCGCTTCTGTTGTCACCTCGGAAATTGCATATACAATACATGTGTTCGTTTAAATGTGTTCGTTCGCCGCTACAAACGCGAATATGCATCGATCATCTTTATGAACTTTGCATAACATTTCGTATCTTCCAAATTATATTCGGCATGTTTAGTTTTACGTTTCGTCCGCACCTTCCGATTCCCACCAACTAATTTCGATTACATTCCCAATATTGCTCGTAACACTTAATTAGACGTATTAATCGCACGATACTACGCCACAGTGGAAGTAACAATAAAAAGTGAACGGTGCGATTTATTGACACAGTTTGCTGGCTTACAGCGTGAGCTTGTTGCACGCCCTCGCGGCAGGTCAACGTTTACGAAGACGAAGTTTTCCGAGCCCTTTCAATTAAAAAGATTATAATATCCGCTCCCGAGGGTGCCCTCTCCTCTCCTCTATAAACCGCTTTTTGGCCGTGTACATCACATCCACAAAATTAATTTCGTTCCTGCTCCCCCGTTTTTCCACGATCGTAATCTGGGCGGGTCTCATTAAATTGTAATCGCGATGGAACCACACGAAACCGGCTTGGAGCACAATAGCTGCTTACACGCACTATCGTTCCACGATCCAGGGCCAGTCTAGACACATCATAAATATTTCGCCTGGATGTGAACGTGCGGCCCACCCATTTTCATTTTCTTCACGAGATTTCAATAGCTTCAACCTGCCCGTATGTCGTGCCTGCACCTTACGTAAGGCAGATCGCTATTATTCTATTCCATTTTCCAGATTATTTCAGAATTTATTTAATAAGAGTCGCGATACGTCGGCGCGATACGGACGCACGGTGTGAAGTTTTGACGTTTATCTCTTAGGAGGTGCGGGCATTATTACAGGCATTGGCAAATCATTCGTGGAATCCCTGACTTGTTTTATGTGAACATGATTACACGCGCGATTGCATTCATTCGCATCTTCCAGTGTCTACAGATCCGTCGGATTAATATCGTCGAAATGTGTAATAGTAAATTTAGCTGATTCTGAATTCACCAAATTCCCCGCGGAGAGAATTTTCTCTTTAAATTTATCCTGAAAATCGTATGATCGTGGGACAACACGGCATTTTGAAGAACTTTATGAGAGTTGTTAAAATTTTACCATACATTTTACTAGTAAAATAAAAATTTATTATGAAAATCATGTAATCGTTGGACAACATGGCATTTCGAAGAAGTTTATGAGTTTTCGGAATACAGTTTACTACT
>NW_011967128.1:534329-538972 GCF_000949405.1 Vollenhovia emeryi
TTTACCATGAAAATCACATAATCGTTGGACAACGTGGCATTTCGACGAATTTTATGAGCTTTTTAAATACAGTTTACTACTAAAATTAAAATTTATTCTGAAAATCTCGTAATTGTGGGACAACGTGGCATTTTGAAGAACTCTATTACTAGTAAAATGTATGGTAAAATTTTACAAACTCATAAAATTCTTCGAAGTGCCGTGTTGTCCCACAACTACATAATTTTCAGGACAAATTTTAAGAGAAAATTCTCTCCGCATACAAGAACTGAACATCGGCTAATTAATTTCTCACGCGCACTCGCTTTCGGAAAAGAACGCCGCTCCTTTGACGGATACGTAGACACTCCGCTGCGTAGTGCTTGGGTCTACAATCTCTTCTCTTCGTACAAATCAGGTGTAATCTATGTGGTGGATGAGCTGGATTATGAGCAGAAGAAGCAGTACGAGCTGACCGTGCGCGCCACCGACAGCGTGTCAGGCGTTTACGCGGAGGTGCTCGTCAGCATCCTCGTCCTGGACGTGAACGACTGTCCGCCCGAGTTCACGCAGGATTCCTACAATATCTCGGTGTCGGAGGCGGCGGTATTCGGGACCCCCGTCCTGCGAGTGAACTCCAGAGACAATGACACGGGTAAGCGTAGAACAAATCGTGTTTTCTTCCTGCTGAAAATCGAATCGCCGTCCCCTGGTTCCATGCATATGGATGAAATTTGGAGAAAGTTAATTATCATTAATCAAATCCATATTCATTTTCGCCCCAGGCATCAATCAACAAGTTCGTTACGCCATTCAAAACGACACCGAGGACAGCACGGACCTCTTCCATATCGATCCCGACGAGGGGGTGATATTTCTCAAACGGTCCTTGGACCACGAGAGCCGCGAGTCCCATCACTTCACCGTGATCGCCATGGACCGCGGCGTGCCGAGTCTGTCGAGCACGGCGCACGTCTGGGTGAGCGTGATCGATATGAACGACAATCCGCCCAAGTTCGAGCAGCCCTCGTACACCTGTTCCCTGTCGGAACACGCCGAGCGCGGCCAATTCGTGACGGTGGTGTCGGCCAGCGATCCCGACTACGTCGACGAAAAGTTGACGTACACCATCGTAGGCGGGAACGAGCAGCAGACTTACAACATCGACCAGTCGACCGGCGTCATCTCGCTGATAAACATGCAGAATTTCGGCGAGCAAAAGCTCAGCATGCTCAACGTGTCCGTCACCGACGGCGTCTACACCAGCTTCGCCCGCGTCAAGATCGAGATTCTGCCCGCGAACAGGCACAATCCGAAATTCCCGAACCCAGTGGTCGAGGTGACCGTCCTGGAGAACCAGCTGCCCGGCAGATTGGTCACCAGCGTGCTGGCCGCGGACGAGGACTTCGGCGAGTACGGCGCGGTGACGTATGCGATAATGTCGGAGATGATGAAGGAGGTGTTCGACATAAATAAGCTCACCGGCGAGATAGTGACGCGTAAAAAGCTCGATCGGGAGGAGCAGAAGCGCTACGAGATACCGGTCATGGCGATGGACGGAGGCGGCAGGTCCGGGTTCGTGATGGTGCGAGTCAAGGTGGGCGACGAGAACGACAACGCGCCGGTGTTCCTCCTTAGCGAGTACAAAGCGACTATCCAGGGCAATCTGTCCCTGAACACGCCCTTCCTGAAAGTCCGGGCACAGGACGCGGACGAGGACGAGGCGGCCAAGATCGTGTATTCCATCTACGAGCCGCAAACGTCACCAGCCAGGTCTCTGTTCGGCATAAATCCCGATACTGGATCTCTCTATCTGCAGAAGAGCGCCGTGCCGTGGGGTAAGAGACATGTTTCTTTTATGCCGAGAGCATAAATACGAGACGTATACTCAAAGGTCTTGCATGGCAAACAAATATTTGTTTACTTTCAGAAAACCAATTGTTCGAGTTGTTTATTCGCGCGGAGGACAAAGGCACGACTACGCATCATGCCGATGTGCCGCTGAGTATTTACATAATGGGTTCTCGCGACATCCCGCCGCTCTTTGAGCGAAAAGAGGATAAATTCTTCGTAAGAGAGGACTCTTCCGTCGGCACGCCGATCACGAAACTCAAGACCGTCACGAATAGCACTGTGACGTATCGCATAGTGTCCGGCGACGAGGACAATCCGCTCTTTAAGATCGACTCTCACGGCCAGGTCACCCTGGCGAGACCGTTGGACCGCGAGCTGAAAGACAGCCATTTGATCGGGGTCCTCGCCGAGACGGATTCCAGCCCACCGCTCACGGCTCTCGCCGAGATCTCCCTTCAGGTGCTGGACGAGAACGATCACGCTCCGAAATTCGAGAGCAATCCGTACGCGATCAGCTTAGCCGAGAACATCGAGGAGGGCACGTCGATATTGAAGGTCATCGCGCACGACAAAGATCTCGGTAGCAACGGCGAGGTGCGTTACTCCTTTGGATCCGACATAGGGGAATTGGCCAACGTTTTCACGGTGGACGCCTACACTGGTTGGGTGTCGACGTTGGTGCAGCTCGACAAGGAGAAACAACCGGAGTACAAGTTTCAGGTAACATAAACTCAATACACTAACAATATTCCGATATATTTCCAAAGGAATGTGTCAAGCATTCGTGCAACTATCTCTTTCCAGGTGGTCGCCACTGACAATGGAAATCCGAAACACTTCGCGAGGGCGTCGGTGCACGTCAAGTTGAAGGATTATAACGACAACGCGCCCGCGTTCGTCGACGATCGTTACGAGGCCACGGTGAACGAGGACGCTCTACCGGGCACGGTTGTGGTGAAACTGATCACCGTTGATAAAGACACGGATGTCAATACGCCGATAGAGTTTTACATAACGTCCGGTGATCCTAGATCGCAATTTCAAATCAGATCCACCGGCGAGGTGTACGTGGCGAAAGCCTTGGACAGAGAGACCATCGATCGTTACGAGCTTCAGATCGTTGGCACCGACGGGAAATACGTTTTCGAGACGAAAGTAACGGTGCAGGTCTTGGATGTCAACGACAATCCGCCGTATTGTCTCAGGTACCGTTACAGAGAGATACTTTCCGAGGGCTCGCATCCTGGCGCCTACGTCCTGACCGTGTTGGCCACCGACTACGACGACGAGCCGAACGCCAAGCTACGGTTTTACCTGACCGGCGACAATAACGACAAATTCTCGCTGGATAAGGAGACGGGCGTGCTGAAGACCGTCGGGCAGCTCGACCGAGAGACTCAGGCCAAGTATTCCTTGACGGCCCACGTGCAGGACCGGGACAAGCCGACCTGGGAGTGCTCGTCGCAGCTGGAGATTCTCGTTTCCGATCTCAACGACAACGCGCCGAAATTCACCATGTCAACTTACAGCAGCACCTTGCCCGAGGACGTGGAGATCGGCACGCTAGTGACCAAGGTACACGCTACGGACAACGATATCGGCATCAATCGGAAGATCCGGTACGAGTTTATCGACTCGGCGGACGGCCACTTTCTCATCGCGGCGGACAGTGGAATAGTCACGCTGGCCAAGCCGCTGGACAGAGAGACGAAGGCCATGTACAACGTTACTATCCAGGCGCTCGATCAGGGCACTCCTCAGTTAATGGGGGTCGCCTCCCTGATCGTCAACGTGCAGGACATCAACGACAATCCACCGGAATTCACCTCTAAGCTCTACTTCGCGAAAGTGCCCGAGATCTACGCGGTTGGTACGGAGGTGGCGCGGGTGCTCGCCACCTCCAAGGACACGGGGGTGAACGCCGATATATATTACTCGATCGTCGGTGGTAACGAGCACAAGAAGTTCCAGATAGACGCCAAGTCGGGCGTCTTGACCATCTCCGAGCAGCTGGACTACGAACGGGCGCGCGATTACTTCCTCACCATCCAAGCCGTCGACGGAGGCATCCCGCCGCTGAGCAATCACGCCACTGTCAATATCACCGTCACCGACAGCAACGACAACGCGCCGATCTTCAGCGAGGTTTCGTACAGAGCCTTCGTGAGAGAGGATGCGAAAATCGGGGAGAAAGTTACGCAGGTGAGTTTCTCTCGAGTCTTCTCACTAACATTTCCATCCTCCAAAAGACACAGTGCTGCAATTTGTCCAGCCTCAGAATTTATTTTTGACTCGCATTATAGTGGATTGACATTTTTTCACGTAAAGTTTCTTTGCGGGACAGGGCTGGGAATTGAACTTCTCTCTTTCTCTCTCGATTTAGTTCGTCTGTTGACTATTACAATGCAAGCTTTGCAGTACTATCTGATTGTACTATGTAACATACAAAACAACACATGATATACAATTATAAATAATTGTAAATAGAAAATTAATTTTATGCAACACGAAACTTTGTCTTATATTTTATTCGACGTCTCAGGTGTACGCAAATGATTTGGACAGCGAGGAGAATGGCAATGTGTCGTACTACATAGAACGCGGCGACAGGCAGAAGCAGTTCTCCATCGACAGAAAGACCGGCCAAATAACTGTCGCCGCGCCACTGGACCGAGAGGAAGTTAGTGTTGAACACAACGCATTAAACAAAGTATAAGCATAAGCAAAGTACTCGGCTAAACTTTCCACTTTCTCTTCCAGATTGCGGGCTACATACTGGAGGTTCACGCGCGCGACAACGGCATACCGAT
>NW_011967128.1:539327-556667 GCF_000949405.1 Vollenhovia emeryi
CCAAGTTCAATAACAGAGTGAAAGACAAGTACGTGCTGCACGTTCGGGTGTTCGACAACGGCAGCCCGCCGTTGTACTCGGACGCGTGGGTTGTGATCAAGGTGATCGAGGAATCGCAGTATCCGCCTGTGATCACGCCCGTCGAGGTAATCGTCAACTCTTACATGGACGAGTACCCGGGCGGCATTATTGGCAAGGTCCACGCGACTGATCAGGATCAGTACGACACGCTTCTCTTCAGTCTGGTGCCATCCCTGTCGATCCCGAGCATCGATCTCTTCCAGATAGACAAGATCGACGGTACGCTGGTGGCCCAGCCTAGACTCGACGTGGGCGAGTATAGGATAAACGTGAGCGTGACGGACGGCAAGTTCCACTCGTACTCCGTCGTGAAAGTGAACGTCGATCTGGTGACCGAGAAGATGCTCGAGAGCTCGGTGATCGTGAGGTTCCGGGAGGTCAGTCCGGAGGATTTCATGCTGAGCCACCGCAAGGGCTTCGTCAGGACCGTTCGAAACGCGATGAACTGCCGGCTGAAAGACATCGTTATTATCAGCGTGCAGCCGTCGACCGACGAGGCGAACCTGATCAAGTCGCGGGCGATTCGCCAGGCGGTGCACAACGACCTCGATCTTCTCTTCGCCGTGAAGAAGGCGGCGAATCCGGCGGGTTCGTCGGGTTTCTACGCGTCGGAGAGCATACGCGAAGCGTTGAACCAGCACGTGGAGGAGCTGGAAGAGTCGACGAAGCTGGTCGTCGAGGAGATCGTCCGGTTTAAGTGCAACAAGGGTTACTGCTTCTACGGCGACTGTCAGGACAAGATCGTTCTCGATCCTACGCACATCACGCCCGTTTCCACTGACGTAATGAGCTTCGTGTCGCCGCGGCACAAACACAAGATGGAGTGCAACTGCAAGGAGGGATACGCCGGAAATCACTGCGAGGTGGTGGTCAACGAGTGCGCCAGGGAACCCTGTCCTCTGTTCAAGGTCTGCGTGCCAGACTCTTCCATTCAAGGATACTCGTGCCAGTGCCCGGAGGGATACGCCGGTCAGACCTGCGACATAGACATCTCCAAGTGTCACGACGAGTCCTGTTACATCCCGCGAAACCCCATATCCTTCAGCGGCAAGAGTTACGCGCGCTACAAGATCGACAAGGCGTTGATACGACAAACGATCGAGGACCGTCTCAGCTTGTCCCTGAGGATCAGGACGATGCAGCCTACCGGCAACCTCATGTACGCGGCCGGCAAGGTGGACTACAACATCTTGGAGATCGTCAACGGCGTGATGCAGTACAAGTTCGATCTGGGCAGCGGCGAGGGGCTGGTCAGGGTGAGCAGCGTGTACGTGAGCGACGGACAGTGGCACGAGATCCAGCTGGAGCGGGAGAGCAACAGCGCCCGGCTGACCGTGGACGGCAAGCACATCGCCCACGGCTCCGCACCCGGGATCAACGACATCCTGAACCTGCAGTCGGACGACCTGTACTTGGGCGCCGAGGTGAGGCAGCATCCGTCGATCATCGGCTTCGAGGACGTGCAACGCGGCTTCGTCGGCTGCATGGACGACGTCAGGATCGCCCGGGTGTCCGTGCCGTTGCACATGAGCGGCGCCAGCAGCGTAGCGATCCTCAAGCGATTCGCCAACGTCGAGTTCAGCTGCGACACGACGACCATCCTGGTGCCGCCGGGCGTCTGCGGCTCGCAGCCCTGCCAGAACGGCGGCACCTGCAAGGACATGGGCAGCGACAGCTACGAGTGCCAGTGCCACAGCCGGTTCGCCGGCCTGGCCTGCGAGATCGACACGGACCCGTGCGCCTCCTCGCCCTGCCTCTACGGCGGTCGTTGCAAGGTCGTGCCGGAGGGCGGCGATTACGTCTGCGAGTGCGTCGGGCCGAGCCTGAGCGGCAAGCGCTGCGAGTTCGGTAGGTACTGCAGTCCGAATCCGTGCAGCCACGGCGGTGTGTGCGAGGAGGGCAACAACGGGCCGATCTGCAAGTGCCAGGGCTTCACCGGCGACCGCTGCGAGACCGACGTCAACGAGTGCGACGCGAGCCCGTGCACGAACGGCGGCACCTGCGTCAACGAGATCGGCACGTACAGATGCATCTGCCCGCCGAACATGACCGGCCTCAACTGCGGCAACCCGGCCTTTTCCACGCCCATCATATCCAGCCACTTCAACATCCCGTGGGAGCACCTAATGTGGATCGGCATCGCGGTGCTGCTCAACGTCCTGCTCATCGTCATATTCGTCACGTTCTGGCGGATCCGGATGAAGCGGACCAGGACGCGCGCCAACAACATCAACAACGAGACGCGCAAGCAGATCGTCCTGAATTCCGCGAGGCCGCACGAGCACGAGTTCAAGCGCAGTTCGAAACTGAGCAATCTCGAAGTCATACAGGTACTACCACTGTTGATTAGACCTACGATCCTCGTCGGGTCTACTGTTTAAAAGCATGAACTTCGGGGGTCAACGTACGTTTATTCGAAGGCATTATTTCAATATCCACGAGAATAATGCCTTCAGTTCTTTGTGGGTATATCAATCGCTATTTAGCAATCGACATTAATGCTGTTTTATTTTTCGTTTGCGATCGTTCGGTTTGCCGACACGCGGCGCACTCCTTCCCGTGTCCTCGATGGCGATCCCGTCTTAAGGTCTACGTGTGATTCTTCTTTTTTGCAGAGAGAACCTCCCCAATGCCCTCCCAGACCCGCCTCCTACACCCCGAGCTCGAACAACGAGCCCGCGACGTACGGTAACTCGGCGGCGGTGGCTCTGAATAATCTGGACACCCTGCGCAGCTACGGCAGCGCGGGCGACGAGCTAGAGAACTTCCCGCCGGATTACCTGCGGAATCTGAACCGCAGCACTCCCGTACCACCCCCGTCCCTGACCCTCGCTAATCCGGTCGGCGGAAACGCAACTGGCAGCGACACGGACAGTCTACACAAGCCCACCTGGCAGGAGCAGATGCAGCTGGCCTCCTTCATAACGGACACCACCAAGATCAAGAACGGTGAGTGGTTCACGTCCGCGTCAGTGAGAGAACCACCCTCCCCCGGCTCTCCGCCCGGTAGCTTCTTACTTTTAATTTCGCTTGTGGCATGCGATCGTAAAGGGGTGGAGCGGTAGGCGCCTCCCCCGTTCTCATCATCTTCTTGACGAAACTTTTCCCTCAATTTTTCTCGCTCTCTTACTCGCGACTGTCTCCCCCCTCCCTCTCTCTCTTTTTCTCTTTCTCCGACTGTTTCCTGTTCCCTTGTGATCTCTCCGTTATTGGCGTAGCCGATTGTTCTATTAACACCGGCGTGTTTCGTGTTGTGTGCACTAACAGACCTGAAACGAGCGAGCCCAGTGGTACCAGAGCTGACCACTGGAGGACTTCTACTAAACTCTTCTCGACGGACACCTCACGCGGTTGGGTCCTCCGTCGCCTCCGTCACGTCCATCGAGGATGATCCTCGCATCGTCGGCGGTAAGTCGTGACAGCCCCGCTCGTACGGCTCGAAATACAGAGTGTCCTGCGAATCGCCTGTCGTCTCTTAATTAGAGATGCCCAACCTGTTGGATCCTGCGGGCGTGTGTGAGATAAGAAAATTTATACGCCGCAAAATTTAAAGACGTATCGGTATAAAATAAATAACCGTGAGAAACGGTAAATGACACGGTTGTCGAGTAAAATTTTGCGATTTCACCAGAAGCTGCCGTAGCCGAAGATGCGCGATTTCAGGATATTCGGTATACATCTTTGGGTCTTTGCTTCCACTTCGCTTGCACTGTCTGTCTCCAATCGAGTGCTACCACTTGCCCACGCACCATCTCTGCCTTTCACTTCTCTGCACAGCACTACGCTGGCATCGCATGTAGCGTGTCGGAGTACAGTCGTTGTTTTGCAATGCTTTTAGGGTATCACTGGGACTGCTCAGACTGGGTCAGGCCGAGTCAGAATCCCTTGCCCAATATCACGGAGGTACCCGGCAGCGAGGTCCCAGACTCGTCCAGTTTCCATAGCAATGAGAGTAATGAGTCCAATACTCACCAATTGCCAATGAGTAAGTATAGAGGTGCATGCACACTGATCTCTCACCTCTCCCTGCACCAGCATGACTAGTGTGACGTTTCATTCATTTTGTTAACACAATTGTAATATATTTTGTATAACTTTACGTCATAATGTTTTATACTCGATAGAAAACTTGTTAGATTATCACAATAGCTTTCTTTAACACACATCTCCTCTAATAAAGAATCAAGTGTCAATTCTGTTGTGTTCCTTGCTTTGGTGTATACGGTAGTTCCCCGGCCGTAGGAGAATATCAGTATACGTACATAAACGGTGGTTATCAGTTTGTACAGTTCTTTATTAACACGTTCGTTACTTAGCTTCAGAATAGAACTGGGAACACAGAATATATAATATATAAAGATAGGTGTATGACGCCGCAGCGCCTTTTGACGCACGCGCACTGGAGCGCTTATGTTTAGGTCTTATTCGCATGGCTACATAACATTTTCCTTCCTTCTCAAAGTTTGGAAACCTAATATCTTATGGATAAACATATAATAATAAACTTATAGATAATCTTATACATAATATCTTATGGATAAACATATAATAATAAACTTATAGATAATCTTATAATATCTTGTGGATAAACATATAATAATAAACTTATAGATTTAATTTCGACGGCGGTTTTACAATCCTGCCTGAGCGGGTTGTTACTGACATATCAACTTTGTCCTTCTCCGGCGATTCTATTTGTTTCCTCCTAGCCATATTAATGGGTGAGCGCATTTCTACATTGTTGTCATCCAGTCTCTTACCCACTAGTTCTTTATTTGCCGTAGAGTCTACCCTAACATTGGTAGTTGTAGTATCTATTGGACTACTTGCCTCTTTAGTCTTAATATCTATCGGTTCCGGAACCAAATATTGAGTACTTGTACTATCCATGTGAGTTACACCACTGTTTTTGTTATTTGCGTCAGTTATGCCAGTACTCAGTCCCACCTTATTTGCACGTAAGTCGTTAGCATGCACCAATTTTACTCCTTCAGCTACTTGGACTAAATAAGTACAATAACTAAGTACTCGTATGATTGTACCTCGTTGCCATATTTTGGACTGAATATTCTTAACAAATACCGATTGGTTTACAACATACAGTTGTGTGTTTCCTTTAGCCTGACACTGATTCTTGAATTGTTGTTTGCCACAGGATGGTTTAATCAGGTCAAACCTAGTTCTTGGTCGCATTTTAAAGAAACCTTGCGCAGGGGATATCCCCGATATACTGGATGGTGTGACCCTGTAAGTGAACAGCCAACTAAACAAACTAGAGAGTATCACTTCTTTACTCAATATCTTTCCCCGCTCACTTGACAAAATTTTATCCAGCCCCTTTTTTACTGTTTGTACCCCGCGCTCTACCATACCATTACTCTGCGGATGATACGGCGGTGATTTGATTGGTGTGATACCATTGGCTTGGCAAAATGAAATAAATTCTATAGAATTGAAAGGTGGACCATTGTCTGAAACTAGTTCTATTGGTAATCCAAAAACAGAGAAAATTTCTTTTAATTTTAGTATCGTCTCTGTTGCATTTGTTCGTTCGGTCATTATTTTAACCTCCACCCATTTAGATCGACTGTCAACCAAAATAAAAAAAGTATACCCGTATTTATGAAAGAAATCAATATGAACTCTGTGAAAATTAGTAGTAGCTATGGGCCATGAGACCAGAGCACTAGTGTTCGAAAAGTTCCGCCTTCGTTGACAAACTTCACATGCTGAAATGAACTTTTCAATTGCGTCATCTATCCCCGGCCACCAACAATACGCTCGCATAAGCATTTTCGTTCGAACTATTCCCCCATGCTGTTCATGAAACAAATTCAAGACTTTACTTCTTAACGCTGTTGGAATTACAACCTTCGTACCCACTAATAGACAATTACCTTCTACCGAGAGCTCATGACGTTTTTGATGATACGCTTTGAGGTTTTGGTCAGCAATCTCCTTTGGCCATCCTATCAGCGTTAGTTCGACGGCTTTGGCGAGTATTGTGTCCTTCCTAGTTGCGGTTGCAATTTCGTCTGCATCGAGCGGTATACAATTAGTTGAACTAAATGAATACAAAAACCCTGCGACTTCTGTTCCTGACGGTAACGGTAACCTAGACAGCCCGTCTGCATTTGCGACCATTTTACTCGGTTTATACTCTATTTCATAATCATATGCCGTTAGAGCTAAAGCCCAGCGAGTAATACGTGCGGCTGCCGTCACTGGAATGCCTTTATTTCGACCAAAAATAAACTGTAAAGGTTGATGATCCGTCTGTAATGTAAACTTTCGACCGTAAATATATTTATGAAATTTTTTTAATGCCACAATAAGTGCCAATGCTTCTCTTTCTAGATTTGAATAACGCTGTTCCGTCGTAGATAATGTACTCGATGTAAATAAAACAGGTCGTAAGTCGTTCCCGATTTTGTGGCTTAAGACCGCTCCCACTCCATATCCACTAGAGTCACACGTAACGTAAACAGGTAACCTCGGGTCGAAATGTATAAGTACGGAATCAGAGGTAAGCAGCTTTTTACTAGTCTGAAAAGTCTGTTCGTGTTCCTCCGTCCATTTAAAGTCTACTCCTGACTTACAAAGGTTGTATAGTGGTTTAAGTTTAGCTGATAACATGGGGATAAATTTTCCATAATAATTCAATAACCCTAAATATGATTTCAGCTGCGTAATATTTTGTGGTGATGGGGCTTTGCGAATACTTTCCACTTTATGCTCCAATGGATGGGCTCCTTTCGAGTCGATCCTGTGTCCTAGAAATTCGACGCTTTCTTTATAAAATTTACATTTAGTTTTATTAACTTTGACGTTGTACTGATATAGTCGTTCCAAGACCGCTAAGCCATTTTTGTGGCATTCTAACAACGATGACCCGTAAATTAAAATGTCATCTAGATAACACTTGACTTGTGGTATACCCGCCAGGATCATTTCCATACATGATTGAAAGATACCCGGTGCTGAGCTCACCCCATACGTAAGACGATTGTATCGAAATAGACCCATGTGTGTGTTAATGGTAAACAGTTCACGTGAATCATCGCCAATCTGTAGTTGTTGGTATGCACCTTGCAAATCTATTACGCTAAAAAATTTGCTCCCCCCCAGACACGCAAAAATATCCTCCGGCAATGGTAACACACAGTGGTCTCTATCGATTACCCTGTTCAAGGTCTTCTTAAAATCTACACATATTCGAATGTCCGAATTATTTTTCTTAGGTACCACCACAATGGGACTAGCCCACCTACTATGCGCGACTTTTGTTAGGATTCCCGATTGAACCATCCTTGTTACTTCTTCTTCTACTCTTGACTTTACCGCATATGGCATGCTGTATGCTCTATGGAATATTGGTTTGGCATTGTCTTTAAGTTTAATTTCAGCTTTGAAATGTTGAATTACTGAATTAGGTTCCTCGTCAAAAATCCGCTGAAATTTACTTTTGATTTCACCCAACAATCCTTTGACAATCTCTGATTCCTGTGTGCCTATACTGCTCAATTTACACTGCTCGACGACCATTTTAGTGTCCACGACCTGTTTCCAATGTGGATTAAGAATATTCAGCCAATTCCTACCTAGTAGTGGTGTAAATCTAGACTTACTATCTAATATCACTAACGGTAAGGCAAATACTTTCTTTTGATATCTTACAGAAACAGATATTTGACCGACAATATTGACTTGTTCGCCTGTGACTACTCGCAATTGAAAAGTAACCGGTTCTACGCGTATTTTCGGAAACCATTTCTTATAATCATTTATGTGAATGACTGACTTACATGCGCCCGAATCGACTTCCATTATAATGAATTTGTTCTCCACTGGCAATTGAATACGTAAACTTTCATTACCTTTGCAACGCCTTAACGTATTTAGGAAATACATCTCCCCCGATTCCTTCAACCAGCCTAACTCTGACGGGTTATTTACATCTGTACCTGGCTCCTCTTGACTAGCCTCTTCCGCTGCTACTTCGTTAATTTTATTCTTGCATAGCGCTGATTTTGCTGTATGTCCCTTCTGGTTGCATGAGAAACATTTCCAGTTGATGGCCGGGCACTTATTGTTATCCCAGTGAACTCTGAGGCATCTTCCGCATTTTGTCTTGCCTGGGCTGCTTGAAGGATGATCTGCTCTGCTGGCTTGTCCGGACTGACTGGATGTGGCTCTATTTTGCGATGATGACTGGCCGGCCTTCTTGCTTCGGCTGTACTTTGAGACGCTTACTTTATTGACAGACGTAGCGTCGGTGCCCATGACTTTAATTTGACCCTCTGCCATCTCCATACTTGTAGCAATTTGAAACGCTCGTTCATAGGTCAGATTATCTTCTGT
Organism: Vollenhovia emeryi; assembly: GCF_000949405.1. Lineage (NCBI taxonomy): Eukaryota > Metazoa > Arthropoda > Insecta > Hymenoptera > Formicidae > Vollenhovia > Vollenhovia emeryi. Next base: position 547,770 of record NW_011967128.1, read on the forward strand.
TAGCAGTTTCCGTTGAATATTTTCTGCACGGATACCACATACTAGTTTGTCGCGTAAGGCCTCGTTCAAGAATGTACCAAAGGCACAATGTTTAGCCAAGTTCTTGAGTCGAGCTACATATGACTTGATGTCCTCATTAGATTCTTGCGCTGCCGAGTAAAACTTATACCGTTCCGCTATCACTAACCTTCTAGGACTGTAGTGATTTTCTAACTCCGTGCGAAGGCGTTCAAATGTCAATGTACTCGGCAGGGTAGGCGCTAACAAATCTTTAAGCACTCCGTATGCCTCACCTCCTATTAAGGTTAGCAACAGGGATACTTTTTTGTCAGCTACCACCTCATTACACGCAAACAACATCTCTATACGTTCCATATATGACGTAATATCCGTCTCTCTTGGATTAAACGCTTCAATGGACCCAATGAGCGCCATGACGAGAATACTAATTATCCAGTATTTTCCCGAGCGTAGGCTCGAAGACTCGTCGCCAATGTTGTGTTCCTTGCTTTGGTGTATACGGTAGTTCCCCGGCCGTAGGAGAATATCAGTATACGTACATAAACGGTGGTTATCAGTTTGTACAGTTCTTTATTAACACGTTCGTTACTTAGCTTCAGAATAGAACTGGGAACACAGAATATATAATATATAAAGATAGGTGTATGACGCCGCAGCGCCTTTTGACGCACGCGCACTGGAGCGCTTATGTTTAGGTCTTATTCGCATGGCTACATAACAAATTCATAGAATCAAGTAAAATATTTAATGCCGTCTTAACGTTGCAACATGACAAAGGAATAAACTTGAACGAATCAATACCATAACTAACACCACGTCAGTGTTTACGCATGGCGAGAAATATTGTCATATGTACGTTTTTCGTACCGGTTTCTCACTTCACTAACAACGTTAATTACAACAGTCAAGACTTTCTTACGACGCATAATGTGGTACCGTACGAAAGAAATGTAACGTTTGCAATTCTGTTGTAGTGCACGGTCCGATAGATCCAACGAGGGACATCGAGACCCTGAACGAAGATCAAGAATCGGAATACGTCGGCGATTCCGAGTGCGGGACCGAGTTCTCGGAGCAGTATCATTGCGCGGAGACGCAGCGTCTGAACCCCCTCGACAGCGGCGGTGAGGGGGAGTACAAGTACAAGAGCTCCGAGAGCTATCTGCGCCACCCGAACTCGTACCTGCCCCACTACAACATTCACACCGACACGGAGAACGAGACGAACCCGCTCAACGGCCGTCTCAGCACCCTCGAGTCCGACGAGGAGGAAGAAGACGACGTAGTGCCTTATGGTTTCCCGAGCACCCGCCGTAACCGGTGCCACAAGGTGATCGAGGAGGACGAGATCGGCTCCGTCATCACCACGCTGGAGGAGAGGAACTCGCTGTTGGGCGGCGCGACCAGCAACAGCGATCTCTCCACGAATCTGTGCGAGATCGACGACTCCGAGTACGAGATCGCGGATCAGAAGAGCAACGGGCGCCTGTGGCTATCAGGGAACGGCATCACGCAGACCTCAGTGTGACGAATGGCGGTGCCGAAGCACGCGAATAGACTGGATCGCGCGAGAGCGCGTTTCTCCGCGCTTCTACGACCGAGACACGCGGATCATGTCTGTGAATATGCAATTTTGTACATAGAGTGTTATATCGTCGTAGACAAGTAAGACAGTCTGTACAGGCAGCTATGAAGTAAGGAACCCTTTTGTGCGAGAGCCACCGGCGCGTCCTGGACGCACGCCGCGCGTATACGACGTATACCGTCGCGGAGATGCATCGCGCCTCAAATCTCCTCCTTGCATAGGTAGAGTTCAAGCATTAGCGTACTTAATCCTGCAAACTGAATACGCGGATAGTTATATGTCCTACAACTGCAAGCAGCGCGTACGTCGCGTCGTAATCGGAATCGATGAAAACAATTCAGAGAGCTTCCGTTTTATTTATTTTATTATCGGATGCATCATATATATTTTGTTGTAGTAATATATAGAGTCTGAAATACATAGATTGAATTTTATGGCTTGGCGGTAGAACATTTGAACATGTAACATTCGTATATTTTCTACCACCAGACCATATTTCCTCTTCTAATTGCAAGATATTGATACGCCGTGGAAATTATTTGTTTAATCAGCAAGAAAAATGCACAATTGCTTACTAGGTAACGCCACCACGCTGCACGCATTCTTGATATTTTATTTTGACAACAGTTGGAAAAATATTCCTTTTAACTCTACCAAGGAGACGAGATTTATTAGAGAGAAATAGATTGTGGCAACTACGAGTACACGTACATGCGTAAGAAATTATCTTGATTAAGGGAGGGAGAATTCATTAACTCGAGAAAAGTAAAGCTAATCACGACCGTGTCGTCAGACCAATGACTATTGTTTAATGACCTATCGTTTAAATTTAACGTGTTAATCCAACAACTATAATTCCAGTGCAAAAGATACATAGGTACATTTATGTATTTTTACTATTTGCTAACTGACTTTATTTTGGTTACGTATAAATGAACCGACGGACTACTTAATAATGCATAACGTTAAGTAAAAAAAAGTAGCGGATTATCGTGTAAGTAAATGGACTCTAGTGAAAAAGAACAGCCTCCTCCGCGTTACGGAGAGCGACATGTGCGCGACTGTGCACGTGTTTATTGCACAGGTTAAATAGTTAAAAAAAATATATGAAATATTTTTACTGTGATGATAATAATGTTTATACGATGATCAAATAACTATGACTTGTATCATAATAATTGCAATGTTAATTACCCAACGTTTTATAACAAATTTAAGAAAAGAACAACATGAAGAGCGATGGAAGGGGCGACACGTCCTCCTCCGTGTATACGTAAGCTAAGTCAACGTTCCGTTTATTTAACATTCTTTTCCTCTTATCTCTTTATTCGTCAGCCACCATCAGTACGACCGATAAATCTGCATACATGGTGCTATTTACATTCACGCTTTATCGTCTATCTACTCTTTAATAAGACTGCTCAGCGGCGCGAGGTAATTCACCACGTCGCGCCCTTTACCAATCTGCCATTCGCATCTCATGTATTCTTCATCATAGGAGACTCCATAATGTATAATGGAATACTTTTTAAAACTGCCAATTAATTCTTAATGCCATATAAGCAATGCATTTCCTTCGATTGATTTACATAACGGAGATAGAAGAAGATCGAGGAACAATCTATTACGCATCTAAGGTTTTTTTACTCATTGTCACTTCCATTTAGGATACTTTTCATTAATGGATATTGTAATTATGGCAGCTTATTTGGGTGAGGTATACACGTTCTTTTATACACGTAGAATTTTGTTGAGAAATTCGACTTTATGTTCCTGTTCTGTAAAGGATGCCAGCTATCCTGCTCGTGTTTGGTAGGATACATTAGCGAATCATATTAATAATAATGCTAAACAGGGTGATTTTTATGTTGACCAAGAGTAAAAGCATCGTCTCTCGTCCTCGTATAAGTTAAAATCGGCTGTGCTTCTACTTTCTGAAATTTTAGAGGGTCATGCGATACAATTTTTGTAATGATTTTATATTAAAATCATATGAAATGAGACAAAAGGAGAACGGTATTGATTCTGCCGGTTGCAAATTCGATAAAAATGATGAGCGATATAAAATTTCAGTCAGTAACATGAAGCACGGTAAATATTATATAACATATATTTAGATTAGTTTTATTTAAAAAAAAACGAACGATGAAGCACACATTGGTCAAAGACTGTAAAGTAGAAGATATGGATGTCACGGCGGATTTTTTATAAATAGTATATGAATCACTTAGTGATCTCACAAAAATCACGAAAATCCGTTTTTTTTTAATTTTCCAACTAATAAATTGATAATATAAAAAGTGATTATTATTAATTTCTTTTCATAGTTACGTAGTACGGAATTGAAAGCATATATGGTTTGTACATATAATTTTCAGTAAATTATTTATTGCTCCAGGCCTACTTACTCGCGAGTTATGTTCTCGAAAAATTAAGAGTGAGGAATAAATAATTTTATGCAATATTTACACACGTTATGGTAAAATAATTTTATAAAATTACTTATTGCTCCCTGTTTCAACAGTTTGAGTGTATAACGTTCGAAACCATAAACTATGAAAACAAAAACGTGGGAAACATGGGTACAATTTCTAAATTCGCCACATCTAGCCCTGCTAATAGAATACATATCGATATCATGAAATCTTTTAAGAAAATGAGGAACTTGACTTGTTATTATTGTAAGGCTATAATTAATTTGTACAAGATCAACCTATTGTAATAAAGAAACCAATCTTGCCTACAATAAGTTATACCCTTTTATCCGCAATTATCGATATTCTTATTGAATAATAAACTAGACAATTTGTTGGTTTTTTTTATACGGCACTTTGGGACATTTAATGTTCTATGATATGGAACTCGAGAACAAAATATTATCTACATGTATATATATATATATATAAAAGAGAATATCCTTTTATTTCTAAATCATAGAACAATATCGAGTTGTTCATATCGATAATCCATTTCTCTATATCTTAATATTTTTGCAATGCCAAGGTGAGTAATTCATTCATTGGTGCCAATAATATGCGCGGATCTTCAATAAGACCAGCTCCAACCATTGCACCGGCAAACAACTGGAATGGTAAAAATAATTTTTGTGACAACGAAAGATAAACATAAGAGTATTCGAATGTTTTTTATTTTTCTTATTGAAACGTACCTGTTTTATCAGACGGTCAGCTAATTCGGTATCCGTAGTCGTTACCTTGCATAACTTTTTGATGAGAGGATGATTTGGATTTATCTCGAAGCGCGGTTGAAGCATGGAGTATCGCATCTCTTCGCTCATTTGATGGCTCTGCATACGAATAAAGTGCCTCGCACTCGCCATATCCTGAACGGTTACAACGCAAGGATGCGATTCTAAACGATTCGTCATTTTAACGTCGTACGCCTTTTTGTCCAGAATCTTCTTCATGTAGTTCACAAGATTATCCAGTTCATCCTTATTTATGATACCTATACAAAAAAAAATGGGATACAAGAGTATTCAGCAAAGGCACTGCAAGAATTACTGTAGGTTACAAATATGTAAGATGTTTATTGCGTACCTAAATTTTCTGGCTTGTTCGCTTCCGTATCATCCCGCATTTCCTTCTCCACAGACGTCAAAAAGTTCGATTTATACTGTTTCAAGTGCATCAATACTAATTCATCGTATGGTTCATAGCAGAAGAGCACTTCAATATTTCGTTTTTTCAAAGATTCATAATACGGCGACTGCTCGGCTAGAGTTCGGCTGTAACGTAAATCACAACTCTTGCAGATCGTCGGTTAACGTTAACGCGAGTTCTTCAAATTATATTTTACTGTACCTAGGTGCCGACAAATAATATATATCCTTTTGATCTTTTGCTAAACGGCTGCAGTATTGCGGCACGCTGACCAATTCCCCTGGAGCGGCAGCTGAAGATTCAAATCGCAGAAGCTTGCCAATATCTTCCTACAAAATAATTAATGGATCAATATATTTTATGGACACTTATATGGAATGTAATCAATTACCTTTTCCGACTGATCCGAACTAGTTATAATGCCCTCTTTTAAAAATAAACCGTAAGCTTTGTAAAATTCATTGTAGTCTTCCGGCTGCTTCGTAGATCGCTCGTGTAGGAATTTTAGTATACGCGCAGTCAACACGTTTCGTAATTTTCTATCAAAATATGATACGAATTATACATTTCAATAATTTTGTACAATTGTAAACAATACAAATGCCAAATATCAATACTTACCCAATCAATGTACTATTTTGTAGTAGTTCGCGGCTCAAATTCAGTGGTATATCTTCCGAGTCGACCACGCCTTTAATGAAACGCAACCATTTCGGTAAGATATTCTCCGCTTTGCTTTTAATTAGAATCTTCCGGTTGTAGAGCGACACTCCACTAGTAGTGTCCCTTGCCAGATCGAACAACCCGGGCTTTTCCTCTGGGAAATATAATAGAGCCTTGATACTCAACGGCACATCCGTCGAATAATGTAGTACAAATCGTGGCGAATCAATACAATTTCCTACGAATCGATAAAATTCCGCGTGTTGCAGCGGCGTGACATCTTTCGGGTCAAACATCCACAACGGCTGTGAAAGAGAAACATCTTCTTTAATTACAGTAAATCAGAAATATGCAGAAGGTAAGATTTGTGAGAGATATAATTGATGTGATACCTGGATTGTATTGGTTCTCTTTCCATTCACAAAAATGGGACTGCCAACGAAGTTACTGTACTTGTTAATAACACCTGAATGAGTTAATTATAGTTTTAATAAATATATATATTGAAACGATACGAATGTGTGTGCATATTCTTATCACGACTATTTACTTACGATTAATAGTATCTTCGTCACTGAACTCTCGGCTATCCGGTTTCAAATGTATAACGATTTTCGTGCCTGGCTGCACACCATCCGCGTTTGAAATCTCAAATGTGCCTGATCTACACGTGAAAATATTGTTTACAGTGTTGCATACTCTGATAGTATACCCACACAGCACAGAAAGATTGCAGAAATGTTACATTGCAAGATTGCAATATTGCAGCAACGTTGAAATGTCCGCCCTCAGAGAGATTGCAGTGCAACATTATAGCAATGTTGCAGTGCAATATTTTTGGAATAATTTGTTGTTGTTGTACATAAGCAGAGAATTTACTAATTACATATGCATCCGGGCCTTTTTCAATACACAGCAAGCTATTGCGAAGCAACCTAAGGAGATTGTCGCTTCGCAATAGATGGAGATTGCGAGCAACACCGCACTGATCAAGTACTTAATAATTCGCGCATTACTGGTATCAACGAAAATAACATTATAAAATTCTCGTAATTAGAAAAATTTTTTTAATAGAAAATATAGTATTTTCATTATTTTTGAAACATTGCTGCAATATTGCTATCGAAAGTTTGCAATTTTATATCCCTGCAATGTCTGCAAGATTGCACTGCAATCTGCAATGTAACTGCAACCATCTGTGCTGTATGGGTAATAGCATTAATTATGTGGAGAACCATAAGTACTCTTCTCGATACTTACCCGTCTGAAGTCCAGCACAGACCTTCCGCGTCTACCGCAAACGACTTTGTGAACACTTCTACCTTATCAGCGACCATGAAGGCACTATAAAATCCAACTCCAAACTGTCCGATAATTTTGGAAGTGTCACTGGAACTTTGTTCCTTCAATTTTTCTAGAAATGCCTAAAAATATGCACGTATAGAAATATTATACAAACAGACTTTCCTCTATTTCATGAAATAAGAAAAATACCTGAGCTCGATGGTACTTGCCTTGGAGCCAGATCGAGCTATAGTTCCCAAATTGGATATCAGTTCCTCTCTAGTCATTCCCACGCCGGTATCTTGGATTGTCAGAGTACGACTTTGTTTGTCAGTGCCGATGTGTATCTCCAGACTTCTGTCGCCAGCCGCTTGTGCGACTCCATTGTCGCCTAGACGTAGGTAGCGCAATTTCTCCAGTGCGTCGCTGGCGTTTGAAACAAGCTCGCGTACAAATACCTAGCGGATAAATAAACCGATGTGACCACTGTTTAAACAATTGTTTCCAAGAGGAGAGGAAATTTATATTCAATTACCTCCTTGTCTGAATATAAAGACTTTGCAACGATTTGCAGTAACATTTGCGTCTCCGACTGAAACTCATGCTTGGCACTCTCGCCTGCAGACGAAACATTCCATCTACTATTATACTTTTCCAGACAATAATATTCGATATAATCGTTTTAATTACAACTGAATATATTACCTGTTGCTTTCTCTGTGTCTTTTATAATATTATGGTACTCGGTAGCTTGAACTTCTGGTTGAGATGACCAATGTCGTACATGATTGTAGATGACTGTAAGATTGAAAATATTTAGACATTCATTGGCATTGAATGGAAGACACTTCGGAAAATGTATTGCATGAGAAAGCAGATTCACAGAAAAATTATAAAACAAAAAGTGCAACAGTGTGCAATGTACAAAAGTGAAATGTTTGGTCGCGAAAAATCAGATAACAGGCCTGACAAACCTGGTAGTCGTTGGCATTGTGACTGTACTAACTTCTCTTGCAAATTCCTGTTTAACGATCTCGAGAGAGATCTTCCTAATCTAATAGCGTGCTTGATCCTGAAGGCAGCAGCCATTTTCGGATATATACACGTGCACTAGTATACACGAACACGTCTCGCACAAGTTACCCGTGAAGTTGCATCACAGCGACACAGGGTCTGTTCTTTATTGCTGCACCCCTGAACTAGTGCACACTGGTGCAATGAGTTGGAATGAAAGATAATCTATTTGTTTCATTTTAACTTATTGCACTATAATAGTTCAGTAGTGCAGTAATAAAGAATAGGCCTACATTCAGAGTGTGCGCAATGTATCCAATCCAAGCAGTGCACTAGTTGCTCTTTTTGTAATTTTACTCTGCACTTAAAAAGAAATAAAGTGTCAGAGGCCGGTATTCGGTGATGGTGGACAGAGAGAAGCCTGAGAGATGTCACGGCCCCGTTTTTCGTGATACGCGAATGCGATACGCCCTCTGTGGACATTGAAAACGTGGACATTGAACTACGTAGCCAATTTGCACATTTTGCTAAGGTGGGTAACGCAGATTTGCGAAATTTTGGTTGCGTTTCGTGCTATAATCAGGTCCTGTGCGATGCTCTTGTACTTAAGATTATTTTAAGTACAAGATCATTGCATGGGATCTAACCATAGCGCGGGACGGGGCTAAAATTGTGCAAATCTGCGTTACCCACTTAGCAAAATGTGCA
>NW_011967129.1:0-8574 GCF_000949405.1 Vollenhovia emeryi
AATTCGAGCGCGTGGCAAGATGTGACCGCCCGGCGATCGATATTGCTATGCGCACATCTCGCCACGCGCTCGAATTGGGCGGTAGGCCGGCCTAAGACAACGATTTTTCATAATTAATTACTCGTTAACTATTACGAAAATTGCAAAATGGTACAGGACTTTTCCGTTCATCTCGATCCGTTCTACCTTCTCAAAAATTTTGTCGGATATGGAAAGACTCACCCTGTATAAACTTATCAAATACTTGGAACAAATAATCTTTACTTGCAGGTAGCATATATTTTTCTGTGTGTAAGATCTGACTATGAATACCGGCCTCAGTCGATACTACGTCTATGAGTCTAATCAGTATGCTCACTGTCATTTGTCTCGTTTCGCGCCGATCCCTTCTGCGCAACCTAAGAAAAAGAGTCGCGATCATTCTGTCCGTCACTGTGCGCGCACACACCACGCCGCTGGACCGGGACCGAGGGCATGGCGGAGTACGTGATCGGGAGCGAAAAGATTAAAGGGCCGAGACAGAGAGTGAACATACTAGTTACACTATGACGTGGACACGGCACGTGGTCGCGGCGTGGCGAACCGCGACCTGGTAGGGATAGACGGGCGAAGCAGTCATTAATAATATTCCATTCGTCGGTTTTTCTCACCGCTCGCCGCCGCCGCCGCCGCCGTCGCCGCCGCCGCCGCCGTCGTCGCGGGAGTGCGCAGCGCGTCGCGGCGCGATGCAACTCGCGCGCCGGTGCGTCTGTCGCGTGACCGCGAAGCGGCAGCGGCCCACCAACCTTAGTTGGCGTCGACTCACGTGGACGTGCGGCGGTGCGAACGCGGCCGCTCGTCTCGCTCGCTCGTACCGAGCCGCGCCGACGTGCACACGCGGCACCGTGTCGCGCCCGGCGGCTGTACGCGCCTAATTGGCCGCCGCTAATTGTTTCCGCGGCTAATGATGCGCCGCGCCGCGTCTCCGCCGGCCGGCCGCTCGTTAGGCCGCTCGCGTCCCGCTCGGGTTCGGATATCGCCGTCATGGGCGAAAACCGGTTTTCACGGTGCGTCCTCGTGATCTTCAGTCCCTACTTCCCGCGTCAGTGTTATCGCACGCAGCAGCGCACGATTATCGATTGCTCCGGGAGCTACGTAGCCGTCGCGAAATACACCTCTTTTCGCTCGTCCCGGGGCCTCTCTTTCTCTTTTTCTCTCTCCCTCCCCCCCCCCTCCATTCCTCGGCTTTTCGGCGCGTGCACCGTCGAGAGTTCGATCTACGATTTAACGAAACGTCGGTACGAATCGTCCCCGTTCTCGTGATTAACGCGAGACCTTCTTTTTCCAGTTACGTAGCGAAGAACTGAATCGGAGTAACGCGAGATAACGGCGGAGCCGAATCAGTCAAGGGCGATTCGATGAGAGAGAGAGAGGGAGAGAGAGAAAGAGTGACTTCGCTTATCGGAGCGATCTGGAATGAATACACGAAAAGCCCGAGAAACCTCTGGTTCGAAAAAACAAGCCCGTCGGAGGACGTTTCTTCGCGGGAGACCTGAAATCTCCCGAGATATATTTAGACGAGCAATTAAGATACGCGATGGACTTCTCTCGAAATTGCAAAGCGATAAAGCCACGTTGTTGTTAGGGCGCGCAACGCTTCTGTCGCGAGACCGACTTCGCTACCCGCGCCACATTGTGCACGCGGCGGGCGTAAATAATTCAGGCCCGGCTATAACGTATCGGTGTAACGAGGTTTCCAGTTTTATACCGCTCCGCTTGCAGCCTGTGCGTCGGCGGGCCGTTCGAGTGCTGCGCTTTACGTCGCCTCATTAACCCGGTCTTATCTAAATGGTAATTAGACTTTGAATATTTATTAGAAATCGCGAAATCACCGCAACGAAGTCCGCATAAAGCCCATTCAGTGGTCAGTAAACGATGCGTCGGCTCGATGGTTGTTTATCGGAATCTCCGGATGTAGCCTTGGGTCAGTTGATAATAAAGCGAAACAGGTGTATTTTGTACACGTTACGCACGACCGCGCCAATAATAATCGTAATGATCAAAAATTGCCCGCGCTGCGTTATCGCGAGTGACGTTCACGTTTGTTCGCCGGAGCGGCTTAAACGCACGCCAGGAAATCCGGCGTGTCTCTCGCGTATACATGCGTCGTTTTGCCAACGAGTCATTAAGGTCATTGAAGATTCAGTGTTGTTATCGCGGCACTTATTCCATTGACCGCACGCTGACGCGGGTAAATCGGCGACGGATAAATCGGCGCCGTGCCTGCCGTGTGAGACAAATTTGCGATCGTGTGAGAGAGAGAGAGGGAGGGGAACCTGCGGGTCGCAGCACAAAGCGACGTAACAGCTTACGGCGGGACGTATGTCGTGAACGTGGATAACGCGCAAGCTTTGACGTATGTCTTATTCGCCTCCAATTATATATGACCGGGGGGTAAACCGGCATTGTGATGAATTATACATATTTGCGTCATTACTGGGCATTGCTACACGGAGAGAATTTTCTTGTACAATTTCCTGAAAAATGTCCTGAAAATATTGTAATCGTGGGACAACGTGACATTTCAAAACACTTTAAGAGAGTTTTTTGAAATTTTACCATACATTTTACTAGTAAATGGTATTTCGAAGAACTTTATGAGAGTTTTTTGAAATTTTACCATACATTTTACCAGTAAATGGCATTTGGACGAACTTTGAGATTTTTGAAAATTTACCATACAATTTACTGGTAAAATTTCAAAAACTCTCATAAAATTCTTCAAAATGCTATGTTGTCTTACGATTTATAGGATAACTTTTAAGAGAAAATTCTCTCCGTGTGGGCATTGTTAGGCATTTTTTGGGCATTAGTTTGAGCCTTAGACCCTGCTGGGGCATCGTGAAGATAAAATAAGCTAAAACCAGATAAAATAAGATACGATAAAGTAACGCCCGCTGGGCATTAGTGGGCATTGGTGTACACGATTTTGGTCAGCGGTTTACCCCTCGTATATGACGTTACATTTACGCCCAAGCTTGTGCGCTATCTACGACTTACCTCGTGCCGTAAGCTATTACGTCGCTTTGTGCTCTGACCCTTTGTTCCCTCCTTTGCTCATCCCGTGACGCCGCTTCCGCGACGAATCTCGTGCGTTCCTGAGCTATCGAAACTCGCACTCGTAACGTTTCGTGCTCGCCTGCTCCCGTGAGCTTTTCCTCCCGCAGCGGAAGTCATGATAACGCATTATCTAAAACACTTATGCGATCGCCATTGTATGCATTCAAATTATACAGTCGCGTGTACGTTTGTCGTGCACCGCGGTTTTTTTTATGCAACATGTTAAAAATACATGGATACGCGTTAAAAATATATGGTCTCTCCGCGCAACATCCCGAGCTCAGTAATCGTTTCGCGATTGGCCGAGGTACTTGTTGAGTCGTCGTCGTCGTCGTCGTACCGGTGGATCCAATTTTCCTAATGGATTTTATCGACTCCCGGCATAGTCCGCGGTATGATATTTTTTAACCGGCTGTTCGCCTCCGTTCGCCATTGTCGCAGACTTTTGGTGCGACCGTGAATATTTCTGCATCGGGAGGATACCCCGAGGAGACAATAGATCGCGGTCGTGTCGCAGTTTCTTGCCCGCTGGCGTAAAGATTCGCTCCGATGCCTCTCCTTAGGCGTTTGTCGGCGTTGCTGTACTCGGTATTGTCTCACTTCTCGATGAAGAATATGCAGTTTTTAATCAGCAGACACACAGACACGCGGTGAATATAAATCGAGCGATCTGAAATTTTTTCTTCCAAAAGACGTCGCTCCTGAATCGAAGGATTTAATTAAGTACGCCGCGGAATATTGATATTAATTTTAGAGGAGCACTTGTGTCATTTAGAATGCGCTTAGCTCCGCTCGTACGCTATGTGCTTAAGCAATGACGTCATCGATCTACGGCACGAGTCATGGTCGGTCGCAGTTAAACAAAGAATCGGTATCAGCTGAAGTTAATTACTCGGCTTTCAGCGGGCTTTTTGTTAAACGTCAGAGCCATTGTCGCTACAAAGGCAATAAGTTACATTTAACTTTGTATTTATAGTTTCGCCATGATGCATCTTTATAATTAACGCAGCAAAAATGTTATCCCCTCGCAAATTTGCATATAAACGATGGCCCGCTCGATTATTAATCGCACAAATAATGGCCTGATCACACATTAATTATGTTTTGCTTAGGTGAGAGCGTAGTGACGAAGAGCAATTAATACCGCTGAAGTACGTCATTAACATTACAGGCCTGAGCGTCGGCGTACGATGATAAGTGAAAGTAGAATTGTCGTCCCGGTGTTATTGCAACGTGTCTTGTGCGCGCAATCGACGAAATTCCGCAGCGCCAGCAGAAATGTAGATTATGATTGAGAAGCGCGCGTAATGTCGCCCGGTGTCTCACGGGCGATGAAACAATCTATTAACGAGCCATTAAACACGAGCATGTTTGAGCATTTGGATGCTAAGAATCGTGGACGGGACGACAAAGGATTCGTTTATGGTTACGGCGTGGGTGAAATATACGTCGCTCGTGCAGTAAATTTGCGCCGCGCGCACCGTGCCCGGGCATTTAATTGTTAATTTACGATGGAAATCACTTAACGTCCACGGACAAGTTCCGCGCTCTGTATATTGCACATACACGGCGCGATAACGTAAAGCGAGACAATTTCCGAATAACGCGATTTCGAAAAGTATCGTCCGCGGCTCCCGATCGGATTACACCCGAAATGAGTTTGATAAATCTCAACTTGCAAAGTAAACCAATTAACTGCGCCGTAACAAGATTTCGCGAGTGTGATAAACCGGGGAGATCTGTTATGTCGGCAAAAAGCATAGATTTACGTTGCGCCGAGTCTAGGCCATTCAAATTGCCTCTTTTTATCGCGATTTCACCTCGTCGACACCGCGCTCTTACCTGTAGCTACGCGTTACGTTGGCGCGATAATGGCAGAAAAGAAATGTCATCGGGCGGTGACATTTCCATTGTGTCTACCAATACGGCGGGGTCGACTGTTCCGCAGTTATCATTAGAAGTTCGTATCAAAAGAATTCTTTTTTTTTTTTCATTGTCGCGCCGCTCTCCTTTCCCGGCAAGTACCTTATTTGCATTACAAGTGTTCGCGTATCTTATGTCGCCGCGCGAACCTTTAAGTTGGTTCGATCGTCCGGCGCGAAGTCTTGGCGATTTTAGACGCAGCGCGTAATTATTCGGCGAACGCCGTATCAATTTTTCAAGGACGAAAGAGCCACCGCTCGCCTGTGCCGCCCTACGTTTTTTCCGCCCAGCTCGTCACGTAGCTGTCGGGAACTTTCGAACAATAAATATTGTTCTTGGACGATATTGGCTTGGCTCTAATAACACAAGTAGCACGCGGATCAATTTAAATGACGTCAGATTATTGCGTTGTCAGCTTTGTTCAACATCCATATGACAGTTTCTCGCGCGGAGTGTAAAGCTTGTCACGTAACGTGGCCTATTTCTTATTGTATCACGCGCGCGATTTTCATCTTTGTCAAATACTAATGTGCTGCGAAGCAACGTGACATTTGCACTCGTAGATTTGTAATAAGAAAAAGAGGGAAACGTAGCCGCGGCGGAGTACTTTTCGATTACGTGGAATTATTTTTATTAAAAATGTCGTATATAATTCTAGTGTTTGCTTTTCGCTTACGTTTATAAACTTGGTTTATTTTTAAATGCGCCAGCGCTTAAACTTGGCACACACCGCTCGAAATAAATTTAGTTGCCATAGAGGAAACAAATAATAATAATTTCCCGACGCCAAGAAGAAATTGCGAAACGTGGAAGATGATTGACAAAACGATTTTTGTCAGTTATTTGTTTGCTTCAGTGAATTTATTGTATCTCTTTCGAAGCCGCCATTATTGCGTCTAATTAAAACTCGGCCATGGTTTTAAATACCTTGGCTCACGTTGATAATCTCTACCTTAATTACATAAATTCTAATTGTACTTATCTGTAAGTGGTGTCGAGGTAGCCTTTGCCTTTCTTCGTGCATTTTTTTATTTGCCATTATCGTTGCATACAATGCTCGATAAAACGGAGACAATTTTTTTTTCAAAATTGCATCGTTAAAGCTTTAAGTACACACGACGACCGCTTGCGATTCAAGTGTCGAAATTGCAGATAAAAGAAATACGCGAAAACGTGAATAAAGGGAAGAACGACAGCTATTTTTACCACCTGATGCTGTTAAAAGAAATTGAATCGCTACATCCTATAATCCCGAAAAATTTCTCTTAGCGGAGAAGATTCCGAATCCCGAAGGAAATCTGTAAGTTCATCCAAGATGGACTGGACATACGTGATACATTTGGGAAACTCCGCCGATACGAGTCTAATACATTTCATGGGCGAAAAGTTTTAACGAAATACAGGTTGCAGAAAATAACCTCGTTCATTCCCCGCTACCCATTGTGATACGGCCGGGTAAAATCGTCATGGATTCGTGCCACAAGATGAGATTTACGCGCAAAAGAATGAAGAAGTGGAACGAGCTACTCTCGAATTCGCCGAAAGCTGCGCAGTTGCCTCGAGTTGTCGATATCGTGGCGAGTGGACTCGCGGAATTAATGCCGAGGGACGCCGAATCGTAATTATCGCGCCTCTCGATGAGAGACTATCGGCACGCGAAAGTGAGGGGAACGCGCGAAGATGATCGCAGTGTCGCTCTTCATCTGGACGCTAACAAGATCGCGGGATCGATCGGAAATCGGGCTCGAGAGCAGGCGAGATTCCCGAAGGGACTCGCTGTACAATCGGGACGAACGGGACCGTGCGGAGTCCAGGCGGAACTCCAGGGAAACGGCGACGATCGGCCTAGCCATCGTCGACCGAAGACGGCATCGTCCTCGGCGGCATTCGCGTCGTTATTATGTCGATCGTAATAAGAGGTGAGTGGCATGATTTGCGGATTGGCTCAATTTCGCAAGATTCTGGGTGCGATAAGAATTGTTCAATCGCAGAGAGAGAGAGAGAGAGAGAGAGAGAGAGAGAGAGAGAGAGAGAGAGAGAGAGAGAGAGAGAGAGAGAGAGAGAGGGGGGGAGACGATTAATTGGAACAGGGGGTTTGAGATAAAAATTACGCAAAAGGAAACGCGAGCTGCTGCCGCGTGATTTAACGATTTTCTGTGGAGACTAACGTTACTAAAATATAACGGTCGATCGAGATGAAAAGACGCAGCGGCGACAAGCCCACGTTCCTTTCTTCATCGTCGCTTTTAAGCGTTGTGAAGCGAGAGATAAGCCGTAGTCGCTTAATACCGCTTTAAGATCATATCTCTACTGAGGTTTATTAAATCCGATCCCTTTTTGCCCTAATGCTAATGTAATCGATGTACTCTCGTGGCCGCGGGAGAGCTTATCGACTACACGACGAAAATCAATTACTATCCGATGTCCA
The DNA here is from genome assembly GCF_000949405.1 of Vollenhovia emeryi. NCBI lineage: Eukaryota > Metazoa > Arthropoda > Insecta > Hymenoptera > Formicidae > Vollenhovia > Vollenhovia emeryi. The sequence continues at coordinate 7,451 of NW_011967129.1, forward strand.
ATAGAGCGGGACGAGGTCGCGAAATAATACATCAATATTAATGCTCGTTGCGACTAGACCGAACATTACGCATTATCATATGAATTCTTTATCGTCCTGCTCCAATCGCGCTCAGAACCGGTTTATTTATATTTCTTATCTTAGCACAGAGTTTATCGATGAATGTCTCGTACGATTGTCCAACGATACGTGGCCAGAAGTGACAACTGTGATAAAATATTCTCTTTTTTTCCCCCCCACTGCATCGTATTATAAAGAAAGATTTGCGAGTGAAATTGTGTTAAAGTACACGCGGTTTTTTGTTCTTTTATTGTGCAAAGTTTGCGGGAAACGGGGGAACCGTCGTATTTGCATACTCTCGCTCGCGCTCGCAATATTTTCTGAATTATCGGTCCCGGGGGCAGCGGGATTCGGCGTAAAAACTAGATTTCGCACGCGGGACACCGTATCTACGCGATCATTTGCATAATATTGTATTTGCGCCGTCATGAATGGCGCGCCGTAAGTGCTTCGATTGTCTTTTTTACGACGCCTTCTTAATCGGATATCATATCTACGAGCGCGCTAGGAGTTCTTGACACAAATCTGGCGACCCTGAAGGGGTATGTAGATGATAAACGTCCTTAACAATCGCGGAGCACGCTAACTCTTTCGGGATCGATATTGCGCTTTTAAGCAGGATCCAGGCTACCGAATTCCCCTCAATAATCTCGAGAACACTCGCTTTGTGCTTTACGCGCGAAAATCGACCACTGCCGAGGTGATTCGGATATTCGTATATGGAATACGGGGGATTAGAGTTTTGTTTTCCTCTCGCAGCGGATCTCCTCCGACACGACGATCCTTCGGCATTTTGTACTCTGGGAAAGAAAAAAGACAGCGACCCATTTTGGGGCCCACAATTAGCAATCGAATTATTTGGATTGTCCGTAACTCTGGGGCAAAATTTTAACCGTGTTTTTTTTGGAGTTAAGGGGATGCTGGAGTGATTCTGCACTTTCGCACCTTTTGCACTTAAAACTGTCTGTTTCGTGGAAAGATTTGTGTAATACACAAATTAAATGGCACGTGTACAGATGATCGAAAGCAGCTTGCTATTCCGGCTAAATTAAAGAACAATATGA
>NW_011967129.1:14656-25699 GCF_000949405.1 Vollenhovia emeryi
GGGGCATTGTAAAGATAAAATAAAATAACACAAAATAAACATAAGATGAAATAAGATAAAATAATGCTCACTGGGCATTAGTGGGCATTGGTGTACAAGATTTTGGTCAGCGGTTTCCCCCTCGATCGAACCGTTTCAATATTCTTCTATCGAAGCGTATGCATTTTCCATCTTCAGGATAAAGATATTATTATCGACTCGTTACTATTACTTTTACTCACGAGCTCTTTTTTTTACGCATTACATTGCGCAATACATTTTATTAATAATTAGAGACAATCATATTTCGCGAGGTGCAATTAGGTGACGCGTCGATTTTCCTCGCGATAAACGTCGAGCTTCGCCTTGTTCGTTCTTCCAATCCAATTGATCCTTCAATTTGCGTCAATAAAATATAAATCGGGTTGTCATCAATTCCGATTTATTAAGTTTTCATGGCATTGCTCTCTTGCGATTGTGCTCTCAGCACGGCGTTTCAAATGATTCGCCGTCGATATAGCGTCGCGATAATTGCGATTTAAAAGAATGATGTGGCGCTGATAATTACTGCATTGTCGTGGAAAGTATTTTTATGGGGCACGAGAGTGCGCGAGAAGCGCAGCGTAATTAATGTATGGTACGATAATTTTTTAACGTCAAGTTTCATCCGATAATACAGTTCGATTCCCGAGCAGGCCGAATAATCGCGAGTGCGCCGCATTATTCCTTTGTCCATCTGATAATCTCTTTATTTTTCCGACTACGGTCGACAGCAATCGTTTATTCATTTGAAATAACAGTCGCAAATGAAATTGTTCTGTCTGTCATGTCCCTGTCGTCTCCATTGTTTCGTCGCCACGGAGCGTAGGGGGATCGCGGTCGTTATCGCCCGCGCGTACAAATTACGCCTGATTTTTCGTAATTATTGCGCAGCAATCTCTTTGCGCTTTCGTGGTGTGAGGAAGTCCCTGTTGAGCGCGTAATCGAATAAGCGCGGGAGCCGAAGACCCGCGACCCAAGCTTTGTCATGTTTCACGGAAACGTTTACGCGATTCGAGGCTTGCGTAATATTACAATACTCTTTATTGTTGCCTTATACGGGGCGTATCGGTCAGCGCGAATCTCGCAACTTCGCAGAAAACGGCAATTCTGCACCTGCGTACCTTTTATAGAACGTACAGCAACGAAATATAACGCAGATATACAATGGTTCTATTTATAATATCAAGGCTGAGTCTCCTTAATTCCTTCCATATTTCATCTCCCTTGACATATTGATAATTGATTATTCGATTAAGGTTACTCGAATATCCGAACCCCGGGGCTCTCTCCATGGCGGGCGTTGCTTGGAGCGGGATTTTAATTTGGGGATTAGCTGCAAAGAGATTTTTAATTAAATAACAAAGGGTAAATCAGGTTCGTGCGTCTAATCGCATTTTCGCTAAGGGAATATTTACTTCGGACTTTGTAGAATCCCTCGGCGAGAGTGGAAACAGGGATCCCTTAGATGCGAGGTGAGGGGAGAGAGATAGGGGACTCCTATCGTCGTTAGATAAGCGAAGCGCAAATGTATACATATACATAAAAAATATATACACACACACACATACCATACGTACGTACACGCACGCGGTGAACCGATTCCGTTCGTCGGGAACGATCGCAGACTTCGGAGCGTGATGCGCGCAGCTATACTGGGTATAAGCAACAGACGCCGGCATGGCAAGAGTCAGTTCGCGTCCGGCACGCGACCGACGAGGTCGGTCGCATTTCGCGACGTAAGGATCGGCCTGAGTTTGATATTGACGTTTCCCCCGCGGCCTTGAGACATCGCGACAGTCGTCGGGAACGATTCCGTCCGATTCCGGCGGTTAATCCGTGATTAGCCGGGGTGTAGAGCTCTCTCTCTCTTGCTCTCGCGCGCGCGCGCGCGACCACTCGCGACCACGACACGTTCGCGCCGCGTGCGAACGTGTGCTGGTGCTCCGGTACCCGGGCGCATTAGAGCTGAAACGTTTCAACGATCTAATGACAGACTGTCGTTGAGTGTGCGAGGGGTGTGCCTGCCGCGAGGACCTCGAGACCACAAGTGCAGGGTAGATAAATCCAGCCGGTGCGCGCCTTTGGAACGAGTGCGAGAACCGCGCGATACTCCGATCGCAATCGCGCCGCGTGAGTGCAGACGCGTCGGGATTGCTGTTATTTAAGAAAGACAGAAAATGCGCTCGGTCTAAAAGTTTCGGCGAGGAAGAGTATGTGCATGTACACCGTACAACGTCTAATGTCTTCCGTGGGGAAACCATGGGAATGTATTCGATGTTAAGCGCGAGCGGTACGAGAGGGAACTTGGAAAATTTAATCCCCGCTCCGCAAAAAGAGCAGCGTTGGCAAGACGTATCGAGGAAATAATGAAACATATTTGTCGCGGCGGGGTCGAACGTTGATAGCTTGCGCCGGAGAAAAATAATTTCTTTTTTTTCCCCCCGTTATCGAAAGCAATCCGGGGCGCTCCCCATCTTCCATCGGCTTCGTTAGTTTTCTGTATCTATTCAAACATCCGTCGTAACCGAATTGTCATCTGTATCGCGGACACGTATCGGCTAGATTATCGGCCATGTGATTGCTTATATGTTTCAATTGGAAAGCATTCGAAATGATTCCGCGGCCCTGTTTTGCGACTATTACTGCTTCGCGGCGGATAAGCAATTTTGCTCGGCGAAAAATACGGATTTTTGCGTACCACGCTTTCCCACACTCGCGAGAGAATCTCTGATAGGATTTGGACCTAGCATTATGTTGGAAAAAATGGTGATAAATGCGCGGCGCGCGCAAGCGACGGCGCTTGGTCGTAGCCGTTGATTCTGATAAATCGATTTTACACCGTAGTCATTGATTGATATCGGTCTATTAATTGATATCCGCGCCAGGGACCTGGTTGCCATTGAATTTGGGACTTCATTGAGTTTGACGTCGTCACGTAAACCCGTAATGAATTTATCCACAGGGTACGCGTAATTGGACCCGATAAATAGGTTACAGCGGTGGCCCCGATACGAACCGAAAACATTACAGAAAATTTTAAGGAGAAACGTAACACGCCGTGAATAGAAAGGATGCTGACTTCGCGCGCCGGTCGTTCTCTCGCGATTGTGACTACGGAACTCGCGTCCTGCTTTCTCCAATTTAGAAAAATCCTCGTCGCATTTTCTCTGTAAATTTTAAATATACTTCTGCAATCTGTTTTGAAGAGAAAGCGTTACATGGGTATGTTAAGCTAAACGGAATGAGTCAGATTTAAACGATAGCTTGGAGATTTCGCCGAATGGCGAACGAGGAAGCCAAAGTACCAATGAAATATCGTTCCTGCGCGATTTTAACGCTATTAATTTTCATACAAATCAATTCCGTCTCAATTTATGTCCGCGCCATTTATCCGTTGAAGACACGAGCAATTTTTTTTCACCATTTTCGTAACATCGTTCCGAATTTACTTTGGCCAGGGCGTGTCTTTTCATTGCTTGCACAATGCACCGAAGGATTTCCCCGGCGTGCTATTTGCGTACTTTCTTCTCGTCCTTTCCAATCTTTCCTCATGTCGTGCGCGATTTTATCAAGAGCGCACTAATCTAGTTGCCCCAAGCGCAAACTTTTGTATTACGCTAATTAGCGTGTCGCGTTAATGGCTGAGCTCTTTGTTCGCGGAAAACAATGTTCCTAACAGCTCCGTCTCTGTACAGTAACTTTGGGAGTAGCTTCGAGGAGGACTTGGTGCGTTTTAATTTATTTACTATTCTTATTTTAATACATACGTATATCGCGACAATAACATCTTTATTGTACGTCGAAATCAGGGTTGGCTGGAAAAATCCAGGGGGTGGAAAAAACCACGGTACATTCCAGTTTTTACCGTCCCGGACTTTATTCAATGGAATAAATTGACAAAAATTAAAAAAATAACTAATACTTGAAATATATTTATATAGATATTAGTTATTTTTATAGTCTTTCATTAGATATTAATCTCTATTTTAAAAAGAAATCAATATAATAAATTTTTTAATTAAAAAATTGTTTTATTGAAATAAATACATGTTTTTAAAACGAGAATTTCGGGGATACTAAATTTTATATTAATTTCCAGTTTATGCGGGAAACAATACTTTTTTTTGCAGCGCTTTCTAAAAGTTTTCTACTTATCTTGTCGTTTTTAATAGAGAAGACCAGTTTTTGCCGGTTTTTACCACTGCATGGACTTTATCCAAAAATTGTGGAATTTCGCCAACCCTGGTAGAAATACGACGACGTACTCGAAAATTGTTTCGAGATTTTTCTAATCGTCGCGGAATAGCAAGAATCTAAAACATTTCGAATGCGGAATGATCGTCTGAAAATCTCATCCCCGAGTTTCAAGAGAACATGTTAAAGGTGACTTCAGATCCATTACCGCGGCGAAACCAGAAAAGTGCTCGGCATCGTTCGCATCGCGAGTTAACTCGTTTTTCCCACCCTCTTCCCCTTTCTGCTCTTTCAAACGCGCTTCGTGCCTTTCGAGAGGCAATTAAAGTAAATCAGAATATCTATCTAATGAACTAGTCGCATTAGAGATAAAAAAACATCGCGATAAGATATTGCACGGAGATGGATGGAGATAACCGGGACTTTCAAATGTTATCAGGCTGTGTTTTTTTTTTAATTAACGTGAGACAGCATTTCTCTCGACGTGACGTTTAAACAAAAAGGAATTGTAGCAAAATACAAATCTTCAAATCGCTCTCGCGGAATACGTTCGCAATTACATTTCCGTCTTCTCGGAAATCCATTTACAATCTGCTATCAGTGTAGCCTTCGCTCAACTATTACGGGAAATCGACCAGCGGAGGACTCAGTTATAAGTTGCTCCAATTAATCGTCCAGCGAGACGTCAAGTTATAACAAACTGTCGTCTGTTTCAAAGATATAGACGTCGCACGTTCTCGTTAGGAGAACTTTACGGATTCCGTGAAGGCTCCGACGCATCTTGCGCGATGCTCTTGCACCGCTTCATGAATGATGCATTCCCATCTTGACGTTTCTCGCTCTGTTTACCCGGCGGGGATGTCGTGGCAATATAGGTGTCCGTTTACTCTCTCTCTCTCTTTCTTCCCGCGGCTTCTCGGTGCTCTCGGTGCACCGCAGGAGGGTGGGGAAACAATTTTTCAAATAGACGCTGGTATCGCCAACTCTCCGCCGTGTCTGCGAGATCGCTGTAGACATTTCAAATTGGCTAGAAAATGAAACGCAGCGGAGAGCGTCGCGATCCAGTCGCGACTGTTAGGTGTCAATATTTCCTCGATAATTGAAGGAATTAAAAATTATTCGCTCGACCTACGCGCCGAAGAGCATAGCGATCTTGTTGAATAAAAATTGCGTAATACTTGTAGTTACGTACATTAGTCTTGACTCTCTCTCTCTCTCTCTTTCTCTCTTTTTTTTCCTGGTGTTTCTATTCCAAAATGTAATAAAAAAGATCACTCAATTAACTGGTAAATTGAAAGCGTGACCTGGATGAAAACTGTTCCCCCGACAGAACAGGTTATGCAGTTTGTAAACAATGGCCAACGCTTTCGCGAAACTCAAATAGGACTGAAGCACTAAATTGTCGAGTCGCACGAAGTACCGAAATTCTCTTTGGCTACGTTATCTCACGGCGCAGATAATACAATTGTACGTAAAACTGCGCGATGTGTGTTACGTCACGGCTCTCTGCGACGCGGGCCGTAATGTGGACTATTATTCTCTCGCCCCGTAATGGTCTTTTCTACAAATAACATCGTAAAGAACCACTCTGACCGAAAGGGCGTTTTGCGGGTCCTTTTTCACGCCCGGGGAGTCATATTCCTCGCGTTTATGATAATGTACCCGATGTAAATTGCGAGTCGTTACAGGGAAAGTTCGAAAAGCATTTTCTGGAGATCGTCTGTGTATAAATCGGCCAGTTAGAAGTGACGTATAAACGACGACAATTTGCACAAGTTTTAATGAGGGCGGAGTAATTACTTTCGATGCGTAATCGCGAGCGTAAACATCGCGAGTTGATTTGCCGATCAATAATGTCGTTCACCCGCCGCTGATCAGGCTTTCGCTACGGCGGGCCAGCTGGAGCGAGAAAAACGGTTCGGTAACAGGAGGGCTCGGGAAACACAGTCGCGCGTTGCGCAACCTCGATGTAAACGCACTCGACGCAAACCATCGGAGATAAATAACGGTCGGTGGAGATCTGCTCGCCGGGTCGGATGCTGCTGCGACGCGCGCACATGTGGGGCTTATAAATATCGGTAGGGAAACGGCGCCGTTCAAACGTTTCTCAAGATGAACGAGTACGCCCTCGTTATACCCCACGAAGTCGCTCCCAGACTGGCGCGAAGGGACTCGGGAACCATGAGAGTAACGCTACCGTTGACCCCCTTTAGGAGGCACAGCGGATGCGTTTCCACGCTCTCGCGAGCGAAGCCGCATCCGAAATTGCTGTACGTCGCAGTCCCGTAAGTGCTCTACACAATCTTCACAACAGTCGCCGCATAAGAAAGTATCGTGACGCGTTATCGACGAACAATTCGACGTGTCTTAATTACGTTGCCGCGCACCCGCCTGTAACGCGACTCAACGCCGCGCGGAAATTTATTCGTGTCTCGCCGCGACTCTCGAGTTTGTGGGTTTTCTGTTATTTTCATTTAGTTTATCGCCACGCGGAGAGACCGATATGGTTGCCACGTGTCTAATTAGGGTTGGCACAACTCCAATAAACGGTAATATTTGGGACAGCTTTATCTGTGGTTGTCATACGCACGTTGGTATGATAAGTAGTGGAGACAACTATATGCGTTTTGTGCAGCAAACTTAGCGAACGTTGCAACGCAAAACAATGTAGATGCCCTTACTGTTTATACGGCGCAACATTTTCATTTTAGTTAGTTTTGCCTTAGCCGGTCTTTCCGTGTACGTATGGGCCTGAGCAGAATGGCTGTCTTGTACTCTTAAGACGTAAGACAGTCATTGTGCGAGGAAGAAGAAGTGTACTTGAAGACAAAGGCTTAAAACATAAAACATTGTCAAGGCTGCCTTAATGGTTTAAGATAGCCATTCCGCTCAGGCCCTAAGAAGTACAGAGCACAGAGAAAAGTGACATTAGAGAGTAACATAAAAGGTGAGGCACCAACAAAGTAGCTTCAACGCTTACCTGATAAGAAGAGTTCACTTTTAATTCATAAAAATTGTTTTCTTTGAGGAGTAAACCGCCGAGGGCATTGCCAGGCATTTTGTGGGCATTGGTGGGTGTTACTTGGCCTTGCTGGGGTATCATAAAAAATCTTCTTCTTCCTCCTCGTGTATTAGGTTTAAAGCCTGTTTTATCCAGTTCTCGTTCTGGTACTTTGAGCACTTGGTTTTACTTCGGTAGGCTGCTAATCTTGCCGAGGAACTTGTGTAAAGAATCTAAAAAGATAAAACAAGATAATAAGATAAAGCAATGCCCACTGGGCGTTGGTGTATGTACATGATTTTGATCAGCGGTTTACCCCTCGGTTTTTTCCTCAATTAATCTCGTCGACCTGCGAATGTTCCTCCTGTAACGATAAATAATTCATTCATTGCTCGCGCGACATGAGTCACTTTCGAATCCTAGGGATCTAATTCGGCGAACGAGGAATACGCGAAGACACCCGCTGTTCTAAATAATCGCCGTTCGAAACGTTGATGCACACCGTGCTGTATCGCGCGAAGATGTTACGCTTTAAATCGTCTCGCCCGGCAGCGATGGAGAAGATGCATTAGGAAATGAGCGCGGAATAATCGACGGCGGCCGATAATCCAGCAATCACGGTTATACACGGGCACCGTAAAACAAGCATTACCTTAATGCAATTACCCTAATGCATGCACGCGATAGCGTACTCGCGCGGCGTTATAAAACGAGCTTTCGACGTGTACACATTTATTATCAACAACTACTCGTATATATCCGCCAAGTGACCAAACAACTCTTAAGCTCCCTCTTCTCCCGTCACCGAGGAACTTTCCTACGGTGTGACCCTTCTGCCCGCGCGAGCGCACCTTTCTTCCCACCTTCCACGAGACGCGGAAGAGCATCAGTCCGCGTCCTGATATTATTTGTCCGACAGAGGAATCCGCGGGCATTATCGCGATGGGAAGTTCATCATTTATCGCTACTTTCCTGACCCGGGACGGAGGCGGGAAGCGAGCTCGCGTCCCGAAATCGATAACGAGACCGTTAACAATCACGGGCTGCGAGGATGATCCGTGGATGGTACGCGCGTGTGCGTCGATCCGGCCAGCCTTCCGTGTCGTAAGAGGCGACTAACAGTGCGTTGCAATCGAGCAGCTAAAAAGCAACGTGAGACAAAACCTAGAGAAGATATTTTACGACCATTGATTATTACACAAGAAGAAGAAGTGAACCGAACACGACCATCGGTTAGCCGTGGCTCGATTTTGGATCAGAATCGAAATCAGGTGGCAAGCAACAAGAAGAAGAGGAAAAAGAAGAAGAAGAAGAAGCGCGTTTAGAGAAGAGTGCGTTCGCCCCACAGACTTCTACATACTATTCTATTCACCTAACAAGACGCGGTGGGACTCTTGCCTCACTTTTGAGCTCGAAATATAGTAGTTCAGTAGTATATAGAAGTCTGTGATTCGCCGGCGTAACGCGCGTTTCCGGCGGGACTCGCGCGTGAATTGAGCTGGCGTCAATTAGGAGTTTCGGTAAACAACCGATGGTGCTCCCGCGGCCGTTTAATTGCGCGCCGGGATGCGTAATTAATCATCGATAGGTACGCGGGATCAATTAACGCGCGACGTCCGTCGCGGTACAACGAGACATGGAATTGCCGCAGACGCTGGTGGACTAGTCACTCTATAATCAATTGTCCGAGCGTTTCGAGTCAGCAATTCTCGGCCCAATCCTTCGACACATCGGTACACGCCGAGAATTTTCTCTTAAAATTTATCCCGAAAATCATATACACCTGAAACAAGTCTGTTTGGAGTGAAACAAATTTCTTTGAATTTTGACCCAGAAAAAGAGATTTAGTCAGGTTAAACAAATGAGATACGTTAAAATCATATTTCTTTGAATCCATACTAAATTTTTAGTTACTTCTACTAAAACATCTCCTTAGATTTGAAGAAACAGATATGAATTCTCTTAGAAATTCCAGTCTGAGTCGAATAAAATTTTTGTTAAGGTGAAGAAGCAATTTCTTCGAGATTAAATAAAAGTCTAGTGAGGTGTCAACATTCAAACCAATTTGTTTGATTTCAAACGCATGTTTTTTTTACAAGTTGTGACCGTGCGCTCTGTCTTGATCGCCGATTACGATCGCCGCTGCGACGAACAGTTAAATATGTCGTGTCGCACCGAGATTTAATAAATAACGCTCGCCTTTATGCGTCCGGAGATTAATGATGGCCCGCTGGAACTAGCGATTCATGTATATGACATCTATCAAAATTGCGCGCGGATTTGCGAATCGATAGGCACACAGGCACGCACGAACCTGCTCGCAGGCGCCGGGCGGGCTTTTCGTGCCGAGTGCCACCGGATCAACGGTATCGGATAAATAATTTTTCCAACGGCAAATTTCGCGAGCTAAAGCGGCGGACATTCAATTGTGCAGCAACGCCAATACGATTGTTGCGCGAATTAAACCAATAAATTGCTTGAGCGAAGAGCCCTTATCTCGTGTCGCGTTGCGCGCAACAGTCACGTAGGAAATTGGTTGAAATTCGTCGAGAATTTAGCGCTGCGTATTTCAAACCTGCCCGCAGCGGGATGTCGATGCAGCCACCCGCCCGAAAAAGTCCGGCCCCTCGGTGAGATTTGCCTCCTCGAGTGGATAAGGCGCGGCCTGCGAATCGCGGAAGTGCCTATTAATGACAATATTTCAGTGCGCAACAAATATTGGCCGTCTAGGCTTGGTCCCGTCGTGTACAAACAAAACGCGCCTCGCCCGCCGCGCGTATCTCGCCCAAGGAATGTATTGTCTTGTTCGCGTTTCTCGCTAAACGGCCGGGCTGTAGTCGTCTTCACGTAACGCGCTCCTTTATCAATCGCACTCACGATCAGATTGCGCGGGGCGCAATCGCGGGCCTGCTATCATTGACAACGGCCGGGCTGTTAGTCACACCGTACGGCAAGGCTACGAGATTAATCGCAGTTTACATAATACGGCGTAATGATTGTTATCGCGTACGGAAAAAAAATGTGGTCGCGCTCGCGATACTCCGTCGATGTAAACAGAAAGGAAAAAAAAATTAATTAAGTGACGGGCGCATTATTGCAAGCGAACTACCGTGACCACGGTAACTGCTTGCTTCCGACTTTGCAGACACTCTTTGAAAACATGCAATTTTATTGCTACAATGCGCGGCGCAGCGAGGGCAATAATAGTGCACGCGGACTATCACGAAGCTATTGTATTGCCGCTCAGCCGCGCTCGTTCCACGAGTTCATACGGCTCGACTTTGTCCCGACGAACACTTCATTAAACAATTTGCTACGGAAATATCTTGAAAATTACGTCCCCGTATTTTTTTTTCTTCTTTACGTCGGCTGCGTTTTAAATTACCGAGGATTATCGCATCGATTCGCGCCCGGCTCTTCGCGGAAGTTCGCAAGCAGTTATGCGATAAACACCGAGATCCGCACGCGCGTGCGAAATAGATAAAAGATTCACCATAATGAGCACCCAGGTGACGAAATTTTCGCTCCAGTTATCCGCCAGAATTCCCCGCGGGTCTTAACTAGATATATTTATGACGCAACGTGAGCTAAAAAGGATACAACTCGACATCTCTTGGCATCGTAAGAAGACACTTGCACATCGTTAGCGTAATGAGGAAGATTTCGCCGCCCATTTTATGCTTCATCTAATTAAGGTCGCTCGCGTCGACAAATTTTTCTTCCACCTGCAACGTGTTGATTGTACACGGTGGCTGTGAATGTGTGAAGCGTATATGCGCTGTATACTTCGCGATCAAATTCTTATCTTTTATTTTCTTTCGAATATA
>NW_011967129.1:27212-58762 GCF_000949405.1 Vollenhovia emeryi
GGGTATTAGGACACACCCTGTATAATATGCTGAAGAATAATTTCTACTTTAATTTATATAATCCGAGGGGTGAGCCGCTGAGTGCATTGTGGTGTACAGATTTGCGGCGTTACTGGGCATTACTAGGCATTGGTTTGGGCATTAGGCTTTGCCGGAGCATTATAAAGATATAAGATAAAACAAGATAAATAAGATAAAGTAATGCCCAGTGGGCATTAGTGGGCATTGGTGTGCAAGATTTTGGCCAGCGGTTTCCCCCTCGATATAATCGGAAAAATTACTACCGAAATAATGATCTCAAGTTCCTTCGGTCAATCTAAAGTTTCTCTCAAATACATGGCGCATTGTTAAAGAATGATTTTCGCTTTGTAATATATTTATAAAAGAATGATTTTCGCTATGTAATATATTTATAAAAAGTTATTGCAAAAGTAATTATGTATTAAAAGGTATAATTAGCAGGAATTAAATATTAATCCGCTTGTGCGAGCTGGCATGCGAAATTCGCTGAAAAGCGCCGACTGTTTACGCGGAACCACGGGATAACAATGTATGACGTACGCGGAATTGTTTCCAGGACGCCGAAGAACAGTACGTTTTACGCTGCCTTATTGCGAAATGGATCGCGTGCGTATTTCGAGCATTTATTTTCGTAAAAGCGTCATTCCACTTAGGTTTCTCAACTTTCAGTACGTCTATTTCGGTCCATCCGATTCGCGCCTCCGGATGGTCGAAGACCTCGAACAGCTGTTTCCATTGAATTGAATTTTGAAAGAAAATCCTTGTCAAACTCAGCCAGAGCTTGCAGGCGCACTTGGATTGACCCAACAAGCCATTTCGATATTATATTTTCCTTAAAAAGGCCGAGAATTAAGTTGCACGCCTAATATATGTGAATATCGTCACGTAGGACACAGTGTCTAAAAAGAAATCCAGAAACTTGAGAAAGAGGACACTTGATTGATACAACGAGATGATCGAAAGGTGACACGCGAGTACCGCGAGTACCGAGAGGGACCGAAAGAAAAGGGATGGAAAAGGGAAGCTGATCGATCTTGACGAGTAAAAATCAATCAATTTCTCCGGTCGCTTGTTGCAAAACCGAGCGGGTACATTTCTAGACCACAGAAATTCATGCACGGTGTCCGGATTCGCCGTCAATGTATTTTAGTGCGCGCCCCATTCATCATGCTCAGGATACCGAGGCGGTATTCTATTATGTCGGTATTCCATATTCCGTCCTGCGAGATCATAAAGCACCGGCGATATTTTGCGTTTGCGCGCGCGGCGCAATTCATAAGCTCGTTTTATCGGGCCGGGTGGGGGCAGTTTCGCGAGCGAAAAATTATTATTTACGCGGCGTCGTCGCGCTATTACGCGGGATTTATGCGAAGCCGCGCCGCGAGGAATCATTCACGCCGCCGGCGCGGCGTCGCGGTCCAAGATTACCGATCAGAGGTCGGGGCGGGGTCGTTCATCCCTCGCGCGAACGCGCCGCGAGACAAAGGGGGATCGCACCGCGCGCGCCTCCAGTCCACCGAGGTGGGAGTTGTGCTCGCTTCTAACGAGAATTTACATTTCTCATTACAGTTTCGACGTGGAAAATGGCGCCTCGACTTTGGACGGCGGCGCCGGCGGTGGCGGCGGCGCCTCGCCGAGCGCGGGGCTCGTTCTCCAGACGCTGCCCCAGAGGAGAGAGAGCTTCCTGTACCGGAGTGACAGCGACTTCGAGATGTCGCCGAAATCGATGTCTCGAAACAGCTCCATCGCCAGCGAGAGGTGAGCATCCCCCTCGGATTTTCTTTTTCCTCCGGTAGCTCGCTTCTCGGTCTCTCCCTCCCGCGACGGCGTTATAAATCGATTGTCGGTAACTCGGGGCTTACGTGAGTAACGCGGATAACGCGTATCGGCGAAGGTTGCTTCGACGCTGCTCTCCCGCGCGAAAAAAAAGAGTCTGTAATACCACTTTTTAAACGCGCCCGCGAAGGAGGGTTTATTAGGTTTACGGAGGGGATATTGGAGTCCGGAAGAAAGTCGCTCGATTTACGACAACGTTCACTTATTTGTAATGAGACGCGATAAGAGCTTTATCAGTGGGACGTGTAAGGATTAATTTATTCCGTGGAAGGAAACGTTTGAGAGATACTTTAATACGGAAATATTACGGAATTATAGATTAGCCTTTGTAAAGTTAGCTCCCGTACACGCGGGAAAGTCTAATTTCAATATTTAACTCGCGCCCCGTTGAAAATGCCACGTTACGAGTGTCGAAGCAACGTTCGCGCGAGCATACAGATTACAAATTAACACAACTCTGTACAGGAAGAATCATTTCGCCCTGTTTATTCATTTGAATCGCAGTGCAAATCGTTGACTTGCAACGACACCGAGTGTCCACTTAAATTTCAAATTAATACTGTAACATACACGTGTTTTACAAGGATATATTATGCATGCGTTACACACTCTGGCACTTTTCTATCATTCTGACGACGCGCCTGGGAATTCCGTGGCGCGTGCGGTCGTAAACGAATCGTAATGTCCGTCGCTCTGCTGCTCAACTTCTGGTCTGGCGTACCAGTCTGTAATATCGTTGGAGGACGTTTTCGCGGCAACGAAGAGAACGCGTGCCGATAATGCAGATGCCTCCCTCGAAGCCGCCCATAGCTTCGAGCGGGGATTACGAAGCCGATAAAATGGAGAACGGAAGAGGGACCTTGTTCGGTGGCGCCGGCAATGCCGCCGGCACCGTACCGCGGCAAGATATCGCGCGCGTTATCTATCCTCGCGATAGAGCTGGACTGATTGGCGCGGCAGCTATCAATGTGTGCGACTGTTGCAAAACACACGTGCTGCGATTTAAACTCGATTTCATCGTCGGTCACCGCGGGACGGATCCTCGTTGTTGTTGCACGACGTGCGAACGATCGCGGTCTCTTCGTTGCCCCTTGCGATTTGTGCGTGTAACAAATCTCGCTTCGTCCCACGAACTGTAAGCAGTTCGTGATTCGTCTTGGTGCTTTTGTGTATCTTGATAAAATATCGTAGTTTCTTGATGGGCGGTGATGCTTAACTCTACTCTCTTGGTCCTTATTTTTTTCTCACACACAGATATCACGGTTACTTCACTTGCATACACACACTCACACACACCCACACACACACACATATATACGTTCAATTGTCCACGGCGAGATGATGTTTCCGAGCGCTATTATCATAAGACCGTAGTAACGGTAAAACAAACGAGAATTATAAAATGGAGACGTTTTTCCGCTTCAATTTCTCAATTTTGATTCATCTTACGCAATCTCGACGTTCGATATCTCGAGAAGACATCGCGCACTGGCGCAAACCGCGGTTTGGAAGCATCATCTGCCCGCTGCCGTCTACTTAAGTGTTTTATCGTCGCTAGTGGGTGTTGGGGTGTGACGATATGATGTATGTGATCCTTGGGTTGCAGGTTCAAAGAGACAGAGCTTCCTGTCGAGCGAGCGTATGTACTCGATCCTATTATCTAACTCATTTTGTTTTATTTCACACTTGGACTCCACACTAAACATCGCCATTCGACACCCCCATACATCATCACCGGTGTAAAGCAACGTCCTAACATTTCATTAATATATTCCACGTGGGCGAGTCTGTTTCCCCGAGTATCTAATAATAAACGTGCATGTTATGTTTTTCGTGTTAAATTGTACCGTCGTAAATCTCGTCGTTGTGATTTTATGTTTCAACATTACACACGTCATCCGCCTTCGTGCCCGAATTAATTTCTCTTTTAATCTATTGCATTTCTTGCAATATTATCATTGCGTCACTGTCGGCACCTGAAATACGTATTTAAAATGCTAAATAATCACCTCTCATCCGGGGATGTTAAGAAAGGAAAAAAAACAAATTGCTCAACTGTCCGCTTGATTGATTAAATTTGCAGACTAGTGGAAGTAACGGGATTACGACGGGAGTGTATGAAGTTGGCATCCCACGTTTTGAAAATTACTATTATTTAAGTTGTCCCAGGCTGTTCGAACTTTGTACCGCATTGTTCCAAAAGGATATGATTTCGACATCAAGAATTATTTTGACGCCAGTAAATGACTAACGATGATTAAGCTTCCGATCGACCGTGACTGGCGATGTGTTTTTAACACAGAAAATTTCTTGCGAAAAGTATCAGCCAGGGTTTGAACCTGGACCCTCCCTACACTCTAGGACGTCTTACCAATTCGACCACCGAGGCGTATGATAATAATTGCCGCGATAACAGTATAGACGGTGTCTACGCGTATATTTTCGACTTTCGCGAACTGCGAATGTTATTTTATTCCTATCGGTTTGCCGATTTGAAAATGATAATTTTCAAAATGCGGGCCGCTAACTTCGTGCACTCTTATGACAGTGCGATCTACGCTTGAGCGTTGCGACTACTTGTCGTGGACGAGATCGTTTTGTTGCTTTTAAACGGCGTCGCTCATCTCGCGCGCTTTCCTAACAATTCGGGTGATCGGGCGGGTAACCGGGCAAACCTGAACACAAGATCGCATCGACCTCACGTATACGCAACGAATACACACAGCTTTAGCATAAGGTGACGCAAACTCCGCGCTTGTACGCAACAGCGACATTGCTTTACGATTTGTACACCGTAATATAGCGATATTGCTGATTTAGAGCGTAGATTTAGATGGCTAAAACGGGCAAGATCCATGTTGAGCCCGTCTTTCCTATAGAGTCGTTGCCAAAGAGATTATTCGCTGCGTAATAACATTCTCTTGCTGCTTTCTCGCCGGTCTTTAAGTTCAGAGTTGAAAGTTGCCGATTATGTCGCGTAACGAGCCGACGGGCACGCGATGCTGTGCAGATCATTTTACTGGCTAAATATTTCAAGAGATATCTAAGATGATCCTTAAACATAAGAATTGACACCCGCAAACAAGCTTTAGTGTGCACTCAATGCGCACTGGTGCAAGCAACCGGATTCGCTATATGTTTCCCACCGGATTGCTTACGAGAACCAATGAGGATGCAGAGTCTCGGGGTCAGGTGACTCAAGGCTAAATCCTGATTGGCTCTCGCGAGCGATCCAGCGGGAAAACTAGCGTCGTGTGCCGTCGGCTTTACTCGGCGCTTGCCTATCATCGTGCCTGGCGATTCTTGTTATTCTGTACGGTAAAATGTGCGCTGTACGTGACGATACGGTAATGTTTGTTCGAGCGTCGGATTACGATAATAATCTTCCACGTTTTGCGAGTTAGGCATAAGTTTTACTAACCGCATGCTGAACATAGTTGAACGTTACCGAATAAATACGAATATTTCTTATTTTCAGGATATTTACCGATCAGTACAGGTAAGTTGCATCATCTCACAGTTTAAGTATCGTAATTTTAGTTCGCGACGTTGTTGCAAATTGTATGATTGGATGATTGCGCCTCGATTAACATTCGCCGTGCCGCGTCCGTCACGTCGAGTCCATAGATTTTGTACAAGAAAAAGCTCTTTAACGCGAATTGTTTGCCCACCGGAGCGGAATGATACGATTTGAGGGAATAAAATTGCGGGGCGTTTCTCGCGCGGCGTCGCGATGACAATTTCGCGAGAGTGTCAGGAAAACACGCTGGGAAAGAGAACGGTTTTCTTTTTCTCTCACTCGCGCGTAACTCGTTAATACTAGGGAGTTAACTTTTCACGCAGCTACGAGCCGTTCGTAGCTGCGTGCATTACGTTTCTTCGCGATTATTCTGCCGTGTACACCGCCGCCTGTTGCCCCGTCGGGCGTGTTACGACGGCGGGGTTTTGCATGCGGGTCTCATTTTATGATAGAACGAGTGCAACGTGAGTGCACACGAGTGGGACTGCAGACTATGCAAATATTTTTATCTAAAGTGGCATTAACGCGCGGATTGATAGCGCCGGACACTTTTCGCTCGCATCTGCCGTGACGCACAAACGCCTACCGTCTTCCGGGGAAAATTGCGTTGTAATAGAAAAACTTACATTTTACACGACGGCAAAAACAAAGGGGGAAGAAGGATACACGCGCGTGACCGTAAACAGGATCTGCACGATTGAACAATTAAATATCTCCGTGTGTCACGGAATTATATCTCAATTATATCTAACTTGTATCTTATTTGACGTTGCTTAACAAATATGTTAGGGCTCTGTTAATAAACGTCTAACTTAATAAGCAGAAAGGGGCGATAACAGCCAAACGCCAGGTTAAGGGGGAAATTGCTGGGGGCATTGTAGTGTAGAGATTTGCGGCATTGGGCTTTGCTGGGATATTATAAAGATAAAATAAGATAATAAGATAAAGTATTGCCCACTGGGCATTAGTGGGCATTGGTGTACAAGATTTTGGTCAGCGGTTTCCCCCTCGCGCCAGGCGTTAGGTGCGAATGTATTAGATTTAATGTTTAATAGAATTGAGCAAGTCAAACGTTTCGATCATCATGTATGCAGTACTGAAGTGGCGACAAGTAAATATCATCTTCATGTTGAGGTTCAAAACTTTTCAACCCACCCTCGTGGTTGGCCCCTGCACTGTTAACAAATGATACACTGAGAAAAATTTTCATCGGATAAACCCATTAAATAGTATGTCCGATGGTTAATTTTTCCGATTACGTTTTCCGATTAAATTATGGATATATCCGATGAAATGCAATTACCGATGAAATTTGATTGAAAAACCGATCAAATTTTTCATCGGATATACAATTTAATCGGATATATCCGTTTGTTATCATGTAATTGGATTATCCGATTATATTTAATCGGACATTTTTCTCAGTGTACGCATATCGTTGAAGTACCGAGAAATGCCGAGAAGTCATTGAACATATCCATATTATGTTGAACTAACACAAAAATTTGCGTGGACCGTTTGGGACATGTGATATCTGTTAAATTTAACACAAATCTTTCAACTGTGTACACATACCGCAAGTGCGACGTGCCGTGGAAATTGTGTAGAGATGTGTGAGGTGGTTTTCGAAACGCACATTTTCGACGCAATTGCATACAATAATTTGACGTAAATTCCCGCGGGGGTCGATCGTCATCGAACAGCGATTAACGGCCCGCTGACGAGCCCGCGCGCTGGAAAAGGCGCGCCAGCGAAATAGGTGGCGGAGCGGCGATTTAATTATTTAAGTTTCTTCAGTTGTCGCGCGAGCGAAAAGGCGCTAACGCGGGGGATATTGCGTCTGACGGGCCTGAAATTAGATTTTCCAATGAGCGCCGGCGATTATTTCCGGCGTCGCGACTTAATCACCGTTAACAACACTTCGCGGGCGCGCCTGTGTACGCGCGATCGTTTGTACCAACTTGAATTACCAAACTTCGTTGACGGTTCGCGCGGGAAACGACCCTGGCGTACGTCACTTTCGCGACTTGGCCGAAAGGAAAGGCACCGATCGACGTTGCGCTCGCGAGAGGGTCGTGTCTCGCCCCGCGTGTGCGTGCGTGCGGAGCAGCTAAACTTCGCCGACCCTCGCGCGACGGTGCGCCCCGGAAATTCGCCGCCTCGCAACGTACTCGCAATCGGCGAACTCGTCGCGCCGCGCATATCCATTTAATTATAACGCAAACCGTTCGGAAGATTGCCAGAGCAACGCGAGAGCGATCCATCAAAGTCACGTGTTTCAATCCTGTGTATCTGGAGGGCGTCCAACTCAAACTTCTCAGATTGAATGGAAATAGCTGAATGGCTCCTCTAAGCGATGGAATTAACTTTTGTGCCTCGCGAGAGCGATCTCGCCCGAGATGATCGCTCGGGAGATCTGTCGGGCCGTCCCGAGTAAATTTCCCTCGATTCTATTTGCGAAGGGCGGCGCGCTCCGCTCGCAACGAAATTCCTCTCGATTTGTAAGAAAAATTGCCCGTACAATTGCCCGTATTGTATCGTGCGTGATTGCGCGCGAGGGTGTCGCGTCCGTGTGCCTCGGTGCGTGCGCGCACGGTGACCTAACCCGTGACCTGGCCCGATGATATAAACTAGACGGACTGAATGCGCTTAATTATTGCGTTCGTTAGTCTTCTACGTTGTTCCACGCGACGCCGGGCGCCGTAACAGAATTGTTTACTCGCGCCGCGAATAATTGTGTAAGCGTAATACGGGGGACTTGGTCGCGCCAATTCTTCCACGTCTCCTAAACGCCGTGTCCGCGACAGCGGACGTTTCAGACCCGGATGCCAGCGGGGACTCCGAACCGGAAATACCGTTCGTTTCCCCTCGTGTTTACCTTATCGGGAGGCCACTTACGCGCCCGCGCGATTACGGAATTGGAAATGGTCCTTCTACAATGGTTCTCCTACCAGACCAGGCTGTTTTCGACGGTTGCACGTTGTGTAATCCGATGTCTGGCAGTTTTACGCGAAGGAAACACACGCACGGATGCACGTACGCGAAAAACGTAAGTACAGTCTTATTTATTAATGCCTGGACCTCGGTTTTACCGGGACTCGCATTTTCGCAATCTTTATTCCCGTCTATAGATCGACGAGTTTCAGGCTGTAGTTCGCACAGCTTCTATGGAAGTCTGTGATGGTGCGTACACGCGGCCTGAAACTCATAGCGAATTCGAGACTGCCTGCACTAGTGCGAGCAACCGAATTCGCTATCAGTGATTCGTGTAGACGAGAAAGATGATGAAAAAAGTGCAGGCCCAGGCATTAGTGAATAAAGACTGTACGTCTGGTACCTGTCGGCCGCGAGTTTCATTCTGAAAAAGTCAATATTGGCTGACGGTAAAACATCAAAAGAGCCTGGACGGGATACTTTTTGCCTGGACATCGGCGGGTCCTGTTCCTCGCGTTTACGTAATGCGAAAAGAAAGAGTACGTAACTTCTGACAAATGCTAACAGTGCTTTAGCATATGCAAATTGTCCGCGCAATTCGTTTGTACTTTAAGGCACATTCGCGACGTGCGGGATGTAAAATCCGACTTCCAATATGTACTCTGTGGAAGCGTGCGAAATATATTTATCTGCCGCGACTAAAAAACAAAATTAGCCGATTCGCAATTGTGAAACGGAGTCCCCGTTCGGGTACCAAGGAGTCGCGCCGCCACAATTATGCGTTTAGCATCGTCGATAACTCCAAGTCACGTTTGCACGGCGTCGCTTGTCTTCGCTCGCGGCCCGGAAAGATTAAACGCAATTAAGCGGATCTCGTGATTTTGAGATCATTCATTCACGCGTCTGCGAGCGACGGGGGAAGTTTGAAACACGTCCGTAAACTCATTTGCGCCGGAGGGGATAAAAAATCACGCGCCTGCCTCGCGGTGACTTGCACGACGCTTGACATACGCGCTGCGCACGGTACCGCCTCGCGATCTCTCGCTAGCAGCGAAGAGATTGCGTAAAGTGACAAAAAAAAATCCGTATTAATTTTTCTCCTGATGGAGAGCCCTTTGTCATTCATATCCCCGTCATTAAGTTCGGAATTTCTAGCGCGACGAGGCGACGCGGCGAGAGCAGAGAACGGAAGAATATTTAAGACCTGTGTCCACGACGCTAGGACTTGGTCCAAGTTCTAGTTCCGAGAAATGCGTAGCCGATCAGCTTGCAGCTACTCCGCAAAAGCCACAAAAGTTGATTGGCTACGCATTTCTCGGAGCCAGAATTTGGGCCAAGTTCTAGCATCGTGAACACAGACCCTCAGAGAGCGATCGAGGCTCTTGGAGCCGTCGAGAATTGCCGAATCGCTAAATGTGACGAGTTAAACGTGCACCGCAATCGCGCGTCATGCGTTTCGCGCATAAATGCCTTTTCTTATAATTGATGTCCGCCGTGGTAAAATTCATTGGACATCCGGCGAATCTCTCTCTCTCTTTCTGTCTTCAGATTGAGCGGCCACAATTAAAACAGTATGTTGGCTACGCATTGCGGCGCTGCACGGCAATAATTACGCACTGCAAAATCCGCGGTAAACAGTTGGAACCGTACATGGGGGGGGGGGGGTAAATTTAAAGTTCACAAAGGCCGCACTGCCCCGGGACACTTTACCGTCCGCAGTCGTGAAATCTTTCTCCGCTGTCCCGGGATTAAATTACACAATCGCGTAGAATTTCAATTTCGTGCAATACGAAACGACGTGAATTCAAGGCGTATATTTTTTTCCTTCTTTCTCTCTTTTCAATCCCACGAGCTGTGCCTGCGCTCGGACGCCTCCGCGGTGCCGGCGGGGGATCAATCCCGGATTGATCGGGCGGGAAGCCGCGGCCACGCGGGAGGGGAAAAAAAAAACTTGCCGGCTACAAAACGCCCGTTACATCTTCTCGGAGGTGACTCGCCGTCCCCCTCTAACCCGCCGACGAGCCTCCGCGGCCCTCTGTAACTCCGTAGCTCCGTAACTCACTCTGTAATCGCGGCCGTCACGGACGGGGAGCATACGTCAGCGGCGTCGCGGCGCGTAAGCACGGGCACGTACACGGCATACACACGGGCCGCCGTATCTCTATTCATCCGTCCTATCACCTGAGAGAGCCGACGGGCTCCATTCTCACCGCGCCGCGCGGCGCGGCGCGGCGCGGCGCGCGGCAAAGAGCGGAAGGAGCGTGCGGAGCGACGGGGGTGCCCCAGGTTGCGCAGTGCCGGCGCGCGCACGCTTCCCGCGCAAATCGTCGCCGTCGGGAAGTCCCCCTCCACCTCACCATCCCCCGTGTACCGCGGGGGAATCTCTGCGAAACCAGAACACCCCGGCCAGTTCGACATCGCGGCAAACACGAGGTGATCGACGGCGATACAAGACCGACTCCTCGGCGCGCCAGCGCTCGCTCGCCGCTCGCCTACCGCGAGTGTCCGAATCTCGCGCCGATCTGTGATTCTGGCGAACGCGCGTAAGTCGCGCGGGTTTTTTTTTCCTTTTTTTTCTCTCTCCTCTCCTCTCTGTCTCTATCGCTCTTTCGTTCTCTGTGCACCCCTCATCTTGTTCTCGCGCCGCGAGATTTGTCGGAGGCGCTCGCTCCCCGCGAGTAGCACGCCTCGCGGAAAGACGCCGATCACCGGCCGCGCGCGAGACGGCAAAGATCAAAGCTCCCGGCCGAGACGAGGAAAGTTTTCCCGAACGTGTTCAGTGCGAGACTCGAACGGCTGGCGAAGAGGGCTTCGCCGCGGGGTCGTGCCGGCGCGGCGGGAGATTCGGATAATTTTAGAACCCGCAGGAGTATCCTGGGAACATCGGCGCCGAGACCCTCGCGTTTGTCAGAAACGCGAGAGGTATTATGCAGTCGCGTTAAACCCGATAGGATCGACGGAGTGAATTTGTTCCATCCGCCCGAGGGAAAAAAACGATACGTTTTGAAATACGACGAGGAATGTTCCAGCTCTGTTTTTTTTTTAATATTTGCTCTCAACGTAATCGCCACGGAGATCCGTCGCTCGCAGAAATGAAAAAGTTAATCGGGGCCACGTGAACGCGGCTCGCGCAAGTCCCGGGGATACGTAAATGCGGCGGGAATAGATGAATTTTGCGGCGAACGGGGACGCGTCTCGCGGGTTTATCGCCGGATTTAAGAATCGCCTGCGCTTAACTAGCTGCTGGTGCGGACCGCGTGCGCGATATCGGCTTTTCGTTATACGAATAATTGGGCACGCGATCAGCGAGGGGGAAGAAAAAAAAAAGTGTTACGGATACGCTCCCTCCCGGATCGGGAAGGGATGTTGTATTCGCGCACGGGCGCGCACGTCGCGACAGAGAGCGAGCCCCGAATTGTACCCTTTGAAGCCCGGGAGTCCGTTTAATGAGACAGTTGAATGTACAAGCAAGCCGGAATTGCCAGGTCAATCGTGAGCCCCGCCGGGAGTGGCGATGACTGCTGTTCGTGCATGCACGTCAAGGAGAGAAATTCTGTTTCCGCGCGGAAACGACGGCTCCCGCCGGCCGCCGGTGTGCGCGAGATATGCGCGACTCCCCGTGAAATATTATTGATTCAGCGCCCGCTCAATTCTCAAACTTGACCCTCGGGTCTGGATCTTATTGCCGCGCGGAATTGCATCGAGCGCGGCGAACGGATTCGGTTACCTCTCTGACGCGTAGTTGTCCGTGACGTACGCGCGCATCTTATCAGTTATCAATATTCGCTTCGATCACGAGAGATTCGACGTTCCGAGACCGGGGGGGATTGTTACGCCATAATAAGACACGCGAGAGCCTACTTCTGGAAATCTTGATTACCTCCGTCGCCGACTGTCCGTGGCGCATATTATCGATAATAACTGATAAACGCTTCGATTGTTACGAGACGTGCAACGTCCCGTTGAAACGTGAGAGACGTGCGTGTCGGAGTCGCGAACGAGGTGAACGTATCTCGCGACGAGTCTCGGATTAATATTCGTCGCCACGAGCTAATGAATAATCTGACAAGCGGGCGAAAGACTGACTGGACCTAAACGGCTACCGTTACCGCGATACGGCGCTGGCGTAAGATCAGCTTGTCACGTGAGAAAAGTAGCAGCGGCACTCGGCTCCGTTCCAGAACGGAAGCGCTGCCGAGAGCGCCGTTATGTAACGATGACGTTTATCGCATAGTATTTCGCTAGAATCTCGGTGGATCGTAATAAAGCTCCCCCTCCCCCCCCCTCCCATTACATTAATCCGACGCGACGCGATCTGGTATGGCTTTGCGTTACATCACCGCTGATGTAACGCCCGAGCTTTTGAAGTACTCGCAAACGAAGCGCGGCCGGCACAATTGCGAGCAACGTAACGCGAGCAATCGCGGGGGAGGGCGGGAGGGGGGAAAAAATGGATTATGCGTCATTGGCAGCGCGATAACAATATTGCGATCATTGTGAACGCACTCCGCTTCTTTACGAGCCCGTCATTAAACCACAAGTACCACGGGGAGCGTTATTACATTGTTATCTGCCGGCGTGTTTATACGAACTCTATAAATATCGCGCGGTGGAATCTATCGGGCGCACACATCTCGCCGTTCTCATTTCGAAAGGTACACCCATCTTTCGTCGCGCCGCAGATAAGATATCGAACGCCGATCGCTTCCTACGTTTAGAGGCTATTCCTAAGGGGGGGAAAAAAAATAAAAAAGAAAGAACAACTTCGAACGTGCACGTTTGCTCGGAAGAAAACGCCGTCGCACGTGTTGGCTTCCCCGCGCTCGGCCGTCGGTGCTAGGGTATTGGAAATGCAGTCACCGGTGAAGTGTCAAGTATCGACGTTTCGACCTCGACCTCGCAAGAGGCTGCTTGTATTTATAGTTCCGTTTGACGATCGCGGAATGATTCGCATTCGAGAGAATTATCCGGATATAGATTGGGTTCGAGAGGCGCGCGCGTCTTGAAAATTGCATTAGCTCCTTATTAAAGAAAGAAGAGGTGCTCCACGTGGGGGGATTTTTTTCTCTCCTCCTCGCGCGGCTGCCAAGCATTTTGTCGGCGTTTTCCTCGAGTATTTTTCTAATTGATTTCTTGGAATCGGAGCCCCGCGCCGTGACGATTGCAGAAAACGCGAGGGAGACCGATGTAACGTCTTTATTTAGACGTATCTTGTCAAATTATTCCAATCTATTCGGATTACTCAAGATGTCGTCGGTTTTATTTATAAGCTGTCAGCGCGACTGTTTAAATGGCAAAGGTATCTTCCGCGGAGTAACTTGACGTAACATTGAACCGTACCGAACCGACCTTTAAGCGCGGAAATCTAACGGCGGTGAAAAAACGTTTGGCAAATAAAAATCTCGCTCTTTCGACCGTTTCCTCGAGAGCCTTTTCCAGTTTCGTGCAAATCGGGACGTAAGGGCCGTCGCGCAGCTAATGAAATTCGCGAAACCACAGCTCTTTCGCTCGTTTCCGTGTCATTTTATTCATTCGCTTACGCGCAGGAAAAGTCAGAACAGATAGGAACGCGAATGCTCGAATAGAACTCTGCATGACTGGCAACAGAAATGTGTTTACGATCGTTAGTGACATATTTGACGTAAAGGAATTCTCGAGTGCCGGTTTTCCTTGGGTAAATTTTGCCCGAGGCTGGTATGCTAATTCATCGGCGAGAAGTCGCCGTCGGCGCATAATCGTGCGCGCTCAGCATCTTATCGCCCGGCCAATTTTCGCGTCTCGTTCGCGCTTATCAGTCGACTCCGAAGGGAAGGAGAGTATAAACGCGAGTGGACCGAGAGAGAGAGAGACGTGTCACGCAGCGCAGAAGCATCGACCGACCCTTTTACAATTTCTCAGCTCGCAGGGCGGAAGCTCGTAACTCTTCGATTTTACGTATAGAGAACGCGTGCCCGGATCTCCGTTCGACTTTCTCTCCGTCGCGCGGAATATCCACGGTGCTTCTTCGCGCGATATGGTACGCCGCTTAATCCGGCTTCATTTACGGGAATTCAGATTCGCCTCTCACAATTACGGGCACTCTTGATCGAACGGTTCCGCCCGCGTCTGTTCGCGGCTCGGCCGCGGCGAGTGCTCCAATTTATCGCCGCCAGAATGCTGAATTTTCGCTGATAAAGGGACCGCTCAGCCGACGGTAGAAGGGCCCAGTCCTAATTAGTTTCATTTGGATAAGTCGGCACTTGGCCCGGTTTATTGTCGCGCGGTCGGTAGCGCGCGGCTTATAAAGTGGCCCCTCCATTGTTCCGGACGCGATATCGTTCAATAGTAGCCCAAGCAATAGTGCACCACCTCTTATCGTGGGACTTTATTGCCTATCGAAACGCGATCGGGCGAAAGGGAATTCGTGTTCGTTCTCGGTAAAGGCATATTTTAATAAGTCGCGCGAAATGCGCGTTGAAATAGTGCGAGACGGCGAGATGTTCCCGCGTAATATTTGGACAGAGCGGTCTCCCCGTCGCGTTTTCGCCAGTCGCATTTTTGTGCCGCGCGCTCGCGCCCACGCGCGGCTGACAATGCACGTCGATTACTATCGCCATTACGAAATCAACGGCGCGGTATTACTTAATATAACGGCCTTGAGTGTAATCTCTGCTCTAATCAGGAACTTGCCTCGTATCGTGATTTATCTATATGAGGAGGTGCAATAAAATAATATGTACGTCAGTCACGTGGTATCTCAATTTGATCACCTCGCTCGGGCATTGATAATTGACGGCGGTGAATTACGCGAAATTAGATACGATTTACGACAGTGGCGTTTAAATGAAACGAATATTTTGCGGCGCGTTCCAACGTTGCGCGAACGCCGGATGACGGATCGCGTGTTGCAGAAGCTGCGCGGTAAACGTCGCGTGATTAGGTAATTAAATTTAATTAGTACAAAATTACAGGTAGCAAAATTGGCCGTTCGTTCGATCCCCCCGTCGCGCCACGGACAGGTCGATTTTAATCAGCGGCGGCGCCCAATTCGCGTCTGTTCGGGTCTCGCATTTCGAAGCCTGTGCTCTACGTCCAAATGATTAAATAGATTGACAGCACAAGGCGCTTCTCTCGATGCAGTGCGGCGGAGAACGGCACGGTACCGTTCCGACTCGCTAGGCCCGTACTCGTGACCTTCCGACGAGCGCGGCCGCCCGGTGAAAACGGGGGCGCATCTCTCTCGACGCCTCCTCCAGACGGTCCCGATCCGGTGAACCGGCCCGAGGATATTGAACAAAGAAGACGTAAACGCGACCTTGCCCTTTCGTGGCAACCTCCATCGATCGGCGACGTTTCATCCGTGTAAATATGCGTCCCTTCTACGGCCGGTTACGTGGCACAGGGGCATGAGTCGCGCCTGCACGTCATCGGGACGCGATGAAGGGACGTAGGTCGCGGGCGAGTCGCGGCGCAACGCGGTGAAGCGACCGGCGCGGATCGCGGCCGCGTGAATGGCGTAAGAAAAACGGGTGTTACGTGAACGACAACAATGAGGGGATCGTGGAACGCGTAACGCCATGTCGGACTCCAGTGGTGGCTTGATAGAGTTCATCGGGTCGACCGTCGGCGGCGGCATCTGCGGCGGCGGCGGCGGCGGCGGCCTCAAGAGATGCGGGGGTGGCATGAGCTCGCCCGCCCTGAGCGCCGGCAGCATCGGCGCGACAGGCGGCCTCCCCAGGACCATGTCGACCTCCGCGCTGCGAGTTCGAGCGCCCAGGAGGGCGCTCTTCTGGGAGCAATGCTTTGACAAGCGAGACTTGTAAGTCTTCCTTACGATCGATGCTTCCACAGCCTTTCCACCCGGCGGCGGGTTTTTCCAAGAGGAAAGAGACTCGCCTCGTTGCCCCGGTACAATTTCACGCGAGGAGACTCCCCCCCGGCTGTGCGGATATCCGTATCGCTTTGCGCTTAAATCAATTTTCGCATCGCGTTTCGCGACGTACGCGATATACATTGCTGTCGCACGAGAGGACGATCCTCTTCAATTTTATGCGCATTACGCGATACGTTTCACGTGAATACGTTTACGCGCCGTTGCAAAGCCTCGTACGATGGAATATTGGTACGAGTGTCCTGCGACGTTATAGATTTGCTTAGTAACCTACATACAGGCGATCGGAGATGCTTTATGAGTGTCCATCCATTCTTATGCCAGAATAGACGCGCTCCGGCGGAATAATTTCTGGAAGACTAACGCTTGACAATAACGCGACTGACGTGTAACCCACTTCTTGACTGCAATAATGTTTCGCGGGAAATGAATTGTTCATAAAGATATCCAACGGATGCATTACGAAATGCAATCTCGAAATCTCGCAACGACGAACATTCGAGAGATTGCATTTGGAGTGCGGACTGACGTAAAGCTCGAATATACGAAACGTATCCGCCGCCCGATTCGCGGACTGTGGATTATATCAGAGTTTGATAGAGTTGAAATTCTATCCCGCGCGGCACAATACACAAAATAACGTACTTTATTGAAATGACGCTGCGACGAATTGTCCGTCGAGTCTCACGGACGTTCTACGATCAATTGGAATAAGCTGTTAAATGTAACGGCATCGCGAATTAACGTTAGTCAAGCTGAGTCATTTCTGCCGCACTTTTCTCAAAAAAGAAATATTGTCCGCGTCCAAGTATTTGGACGTGATGCACGGAGATAATTTTCCCTCAAAATTCACCCTGAAAATCACGTAATCGTGGGACAACGTGGCATTCTGCAAATCTGTATGTGAGTTTTTTTTGAAATTTTACTCTCATAAAATTCCTTGAAGTGCCACGTTGTCCCCGCGATTACACGATTTTCCGGATGAATTTCAAGAAAAAAATTCTCCCCGTGTACAAATGTTGTCGTCGCGGGTGGCATACTTTCTAGGAAAGTAGAGCTTGACCCGCGATCTCTATTTCTGGCGCCTGTACATTTTTTTCATGTCGAATCTTCGATCAAATATTGCGCAACAGAGCGCGCTGGCAGATGTTCAAGGAAATGGCTTGCGGAAATTCGCGCGGTTTTATTAGGCCGCAGTATATCAATTCGGTATACCTTTAATGCGCCATTGCCATTCGGCAAGTGTAATACAAGCTAAATCTGATTAACGAACGTCGCGCCGGGGATAGACGCGCCTTTTGGAAAACGGCCAGCCGCGGCCTCCGGTGCGGAATTTCGCGACCACATATGACACTTGATCCACATAGATACGTGAAACACGTCGTTCCGCTGGCCGGTGTATCCCAACCACGAGTCGCGGATTACGACGCGCGGATTGTTATTCCCGTAGAATTGCCGTTATCCCCGCTTGATTATCGGACATTATTTAAGGAGCGATCTGGATTCCAACACGAGACCAGGCGGCACTTAACGGGATCCTCACGTTAGACACAAGACACGGCGATTACGTAAACGCGGTAATTATGCGAAATCAATGCGTAAAGTAATGAGAGCGTATCAAGAGGAGGTCAAGGAAAAAGTTTACGTCATTGTACAACAATATATACGTATATTAAGATTGTGTGCAGTCTTGAGTAGTGAGTAAAGATTGGTTTTTGTGGAAAATTTGATTTATGGGCGAGACAATTGTAATAGGACGCCGCTGCACTATCGTTAGAACATATTTTTAGCCGTGACGTTCGTTAGCGCATTGAGTCTCCGCGGTGGAAAATGTTTACGAGTAGATTTCATTCGCGTGGATTTTAATTAAAGGCAAAAACATCTCGATTTTGTGTGAGAGCATTAATTTGTAGTTAATCAAGTTTCTTCTCTCACGGATACGGATCTCGAATTGATACGCAGCTGGGCGCGATTTGAATGTTTGTTCCAAAATTTGGGCACGTTTATCTTAACAAAGCGGAGATGAAACGTTAGTTCGTTTGGATAGGGAAACGTACAACGGAAGGTTTTTACTGAACAAATGTTCTTTGGCGAACGTAAGACTTTACTTCTCGATTGAGATTCGTCTAATCTACTGACCTGTGCTAACAATAAGTAATAACGGTAGATAGTTGAGAATTATCGCTGCGGAGAAGCGTTTCCTCGGGATTTGAGAAACGTTAATGGGATTAGCTGTGAACAAGCCGGGATTTTATTAAGACGTGCGTATGATTTAATGTGCAATTTAGTTGAGAGAAAGATAACGATAGAGTTTCTTCTCGAAAAGATTGGAAACTTTCAAGTTGTACATAATCGAATGAAGTTTGCAAGTTGCGTACTAGGAATTTATATGCGGGACTGCTTGTTATTTAGAACGAAAACGACCAAAGTTCCGCGAACTCTGTTAACAACGCATTTATTAAATAATTTCCACTAGATATCGCGCACTCGGCACGTAATCTGCATTACTTGGGTCCCCCTAAATTCGTCGAATTTGCACTAGAAATTCTACGCCGGGTCGTACGTCACGGATTTGATGAAATGATGATTATACGAGCGCGGAGCTTTTTTCTGACTATTCCGCATACGTTATTTCTCGCAATTATTTCACATTGACGCAGACATCCGAATGATCGGAATTCAAATTTCTGTGGTTCCCGAGCACCACTTCCGTCGGATAATCAGATGTTATTCAGCGAATATTGCGTTTCATATTCCGCTTGCTTGTCAGTTTATCAGGGCGGCCTGGCGTTATCTGGCCTCAAAGCGACACGCTTGTGTACGCTCTAACCTTGTCTGCATTCCAAAATCCACTTTTATACCCGCCAGCGTAATCACAATATTTGGCTATCGGTTTCCTCTATTATATTACCTGTCAGCTATTGATTTACCGTCAATTAAACAGATGTATTTTCATAAATATGCGTGCATATATAGATCGACCGCCATGTTCAAAATAATTCCGTTATTGTTACATCGGGTCCGTGTCGCGCAGCGGGCCACTCGTGACAATTAATTTATTAATCGGCATTAAATTGTCGGACGCATATCATTGCCGCGCCGCAAAGTGAGCACTCCGCAAAACGGAAAATATATCATTCACGCGGTAATTTATTACACGACGACAATTTTCCAACATTGGACAGTACACGGAGAGACCGATATGGTTACCGCATGTCTAATTAGGGTTGTCATACCCGTAAGTAGTGGAGACAACCACACGCGCCTTGTGCAGCGAACTTAGCGAACGGTTGCAACACAAAGCAATGTAGATACTGCCACTATTTGTACGGCCAAATTTTTATTTTTGTTACTCTCGCCTTAGCCGGTCTTTCCGTGTACATAGAAGCGAATGCTTCTGTTTCTCAGTAATTATTTCCCGCATTTTCCTTTGCCTTCTCTATGCAATCGCAGCATCGAAAGTTCACGCAGCGCTGGTGCGCAGTATTCTGTATAAATATGCCGCGAGTACGCATCCTTTTATCGCATTTCTTTTTATAGCAACCGGATCGTTATCGATCACAGAAAATAACCATCGCGGTAACTATTTGCCGCTCCGACGCATGTAAAAGAAACTGTTCAATGGCTTGCGCCGCGGTCGCGTGAAGAAAATGCGGTTCCTACGGTGAAAAGGGAATGCTTTTCGCTGTATACATCGGCTGGGTCTGCGCTAACATTAAACGAGCTTTCTTGCAATCTCAGCTGTATTATACAGAAAGTTGCCAGATTGAAACGTTACAAAAGACCGATGAAAGAAGCTCTCGTAAACGATGCTATTCAGCCGGTGATTATAAAGCGAGTGATTTATGTTTCATAGTATTAATTAAAAATTTGCTCAATCAATAACATGGGTACCGTGGGCTAGCTAATTAGCGGCGTTGTTAGATAGTAATATTGTAACAAATGTTTAATGCGTAAGATTCGTTGCGTAATCGACATTGATATAGCGGCAACAGCAACGTCGAAGCGCGCAAATTTGCTCGGAACAAAAGCGCCCAACTAATTATTTCTGCTATTTCATTCTTTTTTCATTCGTTCAGCTTTTGAAAAGCGATGACTGTACGTCAAATTTTTGCCAAGAAAAAGAAATTGATTTACAAACAATTGAAAAGTTAATAATTCGAAAAAAAAAGAAACTTCACCGAAACATAAAAATTCAGCGATGTTATTCATGTTTTTCTCTTTTATTTTATTTCCCCAAAAATTGGAAATGTGAATAGTATAGTAGAGTTTAATAAAATAGATGGCAACCAATAAAAGCTGAATGTGAGAATTACACAAATGCTGTTGCTGCTGTTGCTGCTGCGCTCTCTCTCTCTCTCTCTCTCTCTTAGAAACAAATTTTATATATATAATAATTTAAAATGTAAATTTCCCCATAGAGGGAGAAAAAGAGGAAGAGAAAGAATAAATCGCGTGCACAGGAATTGTATCGGTACGTCAGTCAAGCTTTATCGCTTGTCGTATACTTTTGTAGAATAGAAAAAGACAAAATAGGATAGAACGACAAATATCAATGTCCTTACATATCGCTCGTTACCCACGTCGTTTTCCTTGGAACTTTCGCCGCATTTGCCGGGTTAGCGTCCTACCGCCGATGCCGGGAATTCCAAATTTCAAATCCACTCGCAATCGGCACGATTGTGCGGCCGTCCGCGTGCAATTTATCGGAATTTATTGCCGCTCTGAGATGAAAGGTCTTGACCTGCGGTGAGATGAAAAATCGTCCGCCCAGGAATTTGCGGAACTCGTATATTTTTGCGCTCGCCAGTCCTCTCGATGACTCCATTCATCCATATATCGGATATCCACGCGGCTTCCGTGTTTACCCTCCGATGTTTAAAGAGAATTACGGCGAGGGTTTTTAAGATACATCGAGACGACCTTTTGCTGGTAGCATTGCTGCGAGCTTGCTCGGGCAATTCACTCGGGCAGGTCTTATTTATTTTCAGGCTTACAATGTCAACCGTATGAAAGCTTTCTTATATCATAATATAGACCGGTGACGTACGGCAGATATATGAAACTTAATCTTCTTCCTAAATCATTCTTCATTATATTATCGTTCCGACGTGTACGTTGCGCGATTGCACGTTTTGTCTAGGAAACGGCGGCGGAAGGAAATGTGTCGGTGTAGAATATATTTTGGAGAGTCCGTCTCTCTCGCTTGGGGCTCTTTTCCTCCCTGGACCGAAATAGAACGAGTTAAGCCGCGACAATGTTGGCGAGCATACACCGGTATGTGTGTGACGAGATGGAATTCTTTTATAATCCACGAACCACCCCTACGCAATACAGATATTACAGCGATAACGTACTTCTTGCTAAAATGTATTTCCACGCGGAGTGTTGCGATTTTGCTATTCTCACGTCCGAGATGTAAGACTCATTCTATCGCAATATTTCATCGGCACGAACGGAGATAAAGCGCGTGTTTTTCCTTCACTTCACCCACCCAATATTTTTCTCGCAGCCAGCGAAATGCAATTAAATCACCGCGACGGAAACTTATTTTCTACCTTGCCACGGAGGGAAGATTTGTACCCGTGTCGATTTTCACTTTTATTCCCGAGAGGCATCGAGGATAGAGCAAATTTTAATAAAGCGGAAACGATTTCGAATTATTTTCGCTGTTAATTTATGTAATAAGTAAATTTATTTAAATTGCCAATTTAAATGCTATAGCAAATGAACATTTTTTATTTATTGACGTTCGACGTTCGTGATTATGAATCGTTCTGGCGCGCCTGTGATTGACATAAAATTATTTTTTAAACAATTAATGGTAGTCCCGACGTGATAGAGAATACCATCGCGGCATTTCCCGTAACTTATGACCTTTCTGTGATATTCATAGAGAAGAGCTCGATTCTGTAATATACATACATATACACGTATATATGTATATACTATTATACGTTCGCCTACGTAATTTCGCATGAAGTGATGCTAATTAAAATATATATTCTATAATCTTTTGACGCACAACGCATTAATTTATAATATCTCAGTCCTAAAAAATTCACGGCATATTTATCGCAGAGACACCTTTCGTCGTGTATTTAATTATGAATTATGAGAGGCTTCCTTTTTTTTAGGGAAATATTTTCGCGAATAAATTTTTCTCTAAATTCTGCACGACGAAAATATAATTAATTTACCCATCGCGCGTCTTACTTTAATTAATTCGAGCATACGCATTTCTTTTTTGTTGATTCCTTTCTCCTGACACCCTATTTATTCTCACTTCCTTTGACTGCCTGTTATTACGCAAGTCGTCTGATGTATGCAATTAATTAGGATTACTTGCTTACGCGATCCTTTAGCGCATTTCAGAATCGTACTTGTCGCTACTTAATCAGCGTATTAATATCATTATCATCATCGTAACAGGGGGGGGCGCGTATGTCGCTAATTATCGCTCGTATTAAGTAATGAGCTTTTGCGTATGGCATAATCCTCATGACTGCCATTTGCATCATTTAATTTTAGATCGAGATCCTTGCTCGCGCCTCGCGACATGTTATCCAAGAGCAGGAAGTTATATCCGCTTTAGAATGTTATATCCAGAAATAACTTAAGACGATTTTATTGTGAATACATCATAATTGATTTATTGACCTTTTGACGGGCATATATATATATCTTGTATTTCTGGATTTAATCAAGAAATTCCAGGTGTATATATACACATATCCTGATTAATCTCAGAAATACAACGCTAATAAAGTGCACAACAACAAGTATCGTAATATCAACCTTTAACCTTTAATTTTTCACTTATATTTTAAACAAATTGCGATATTATACCCAGAAATATTGAAGCGAGCGAGTTTACTATAATTACACGATGATGATAATTATATTAGGTTAATTGCGTACACGCGCGATCACTTGGCGGGCTGCCGAAAAGCGATAATAATGCAGCTCGGCAAGCAATATTGCAATATATATCTTCATATAATTATCTCGTTATAATGTAAACAAATTATAGGCAGACCCGAGCTACGTTAAGACGCGTTATTTTTACCCTCTTTTTTTCTGCTTTTAACAGTACAATTTATTCACTAATGATATTAGCGAACAAACGAGGTTGATTAGTAATTATTTGATGGCGATGTTTGTGCTGTCCTCGAAGATTCTCGTCGCATCGAGAGTCCGCAATTCCGCTGGAGGATGGTACGGGTAACTGCCAAAATTATTCCGTTCTCATGATACACTGTTCCCGGGGGAGAAACGCAATTTTCTCTCGCGGCAGATGGGAGAGAGGCGGGGGATAAATAATTTGCTGATTACATGGCATGCGATTTTCTCTTGGCGCACGTTATGCACAATTGTGTCAGGCGATACATCTCCTACGGTAGTGCTGCGGCATGCGATGTACGCGGGGAAATAACGTTGCAGAAACGCAAAAGAAGTGCGAAGTGAATCTGGAGCGATATCGCTCCTGGCACTTTTTTCCAAGTAATGATCGATTACGACACACGCAACAGTTTTTTCGACGGGCGCTTTTCAGCGGAGAAGTAAAATTAATTGTAACCGATGAAGTGGTGCAGCTTGGGCACCTCCAAGTCCCTCGCTCGCGTCTCGGTTTCTTTTTTATCGACGTGAGATTGAAAGATAATCTGTTTCTGCGTTGTTCCACGTACACAGAGAAAAAGGTTTCTTTTCATGCGCTGTTTCAATGAAACAAATTTCAATCAAATACCCAAGGAAATCTTTTTCTCTGCGTATATTAACGCATACGCGCGCTACCGGCTGTAACGGCGATGCGGAAAGGAAGATAAGACGTAGGATAATGAGGGGGATCGGTAGATATGCAGAAAAGTCGAAAACAAAGTCGCTTAAGGGGATGCTGGAGTGATTCTGCACTTTTGCACCTTTCTAACCTAAAAACTGTCAGTTCGCGGAAACATTTGTGTAATATACAAATTAAATGGCTTACGTATACAGATCGAAAGCAGCTTGCTATTCCGGCCAAATGAAAGAACAATATGGCATCACTGAAACTAAGTTTGTAAGTCTAATAAAAAATAATAGTGAGCAACACACATACTACATGTACTGTATTTTTGTGTTGCTCACTATTTTTTTATTAGACTTACAAACTTAGTTTCAGTGATGTCATATTGTTCTTTAACTTAGCCGGAATAGCAAGCTGCTTTCGATCGTCTGTACACGTGCCATTTAATTTGTGTATTACACAAATCTTTCCACGAAACAGACAGTTTTAAGTGCAAAAGGTGCGAAAGTGCAGAATCACTCCAGCATCCCCTTAACTCCTCAGAGCAAATGGTGAACAAGCAGAGGGAAGCGATCCGGATGTATTCCGGAGGTATTGCGTACGCTCTCGCGGGAAATGGATAAAATTCGATGCGCGATAAGTCGACGTGACACACGGTATATTTGTTGTGGGATCCAATTTGGTTAAAACTGGATGTTCGCCTGAAATTGCACGGGCGTGATAAACAAGAGGCTGCACGTACGATCTCGCACGAGCGATAATAAACGAAATTGGAAGCGCGCAGAAACAGGGACGTCGCGTCGCGGCCCCCTCGGCGTATGTACGGGTTTTCGGCGTAATCTTTCGTCGCTCGCCGACCGAATGTTTGTTTCGCATGCTATCAAGGGTGACTCGAGATCCGTCCGCGATATCGAGAACGCGCGCGCGAGAAGCCCCCGCAATGTCTCTCAACAAATAGAGATTTATTTCCGCGTATCGGCGAGTAATTCGCTTATTTTATCTCTGGAGTGCCGAGAGGTACAGTTTATTTGAGTGTCACAAGCCGTAAGCGCAATCCTACGCGAAGCGGCGCATTACTTTTCATCGTAAAAAAAAAAGAAACGCGGGTTTATTGAATTAGAGGCGAAATCGCGCGCTACGCTCCGATCATTTTTTTTCTCCCTTTGATCCGCGATCTGACGATTCTTCTCGGACGAAATACGCGTCGATGTAAGCACGTGTCTGTGTCGATTGTACATATTTAATGTATACGTGTGTATGAGCGCGAGGACAGAATGAGACTCACGTTTGTTATAGTGTCACCAAGCTGTCACGCCTGCATGCGAACTTACGCAAAGCGAAGTAGACGCTGACTTTTCGATAAACGATTCTATAGCAAAAGCCGGTTAAAACCTGACCCACCTGACACACGAGCGGGACAGGTGAGACGTCGATGATGAACTGTGTCTTTTCTTTCAATTGCAGCCATGGCGAGGACCTCATCGTTACACCCTTCGCACAGATTCTTGCTTCTCTGCGCTCGGTCAGGAATAATTTCTTGTCGCTCACGAATGTACCGACGAACAAGTGAGTAGATTAACGCTCGTCGCTTAATACCGCGGGGCTGGTTTGAGGCTGTAACTGATCGACCTTTCGCCTCTTTTGCAGATCACGAAGGAGCAGTGGCCAACAGGGCAGCAGTACGCCACAACCACGGATTTTGGCGCCAGGAGGTAACCGATGATACACTACTACGAGCTGCCTCGCATTTCCCATTATTTCCGCCTCGGATGGCTCTTTTAACTTGCATATTTGCGCCGAACGTTAGCACTTCATTTCAAATCTTTGGCGATTTCATCTCCATTTAATCTGATTTAATACGCTGGAACGCAACAATTAATTACCTCTTTTTTTTTATTTACCATTAAATTTCGTTAGCTCTCCCGCTCGCGAAATGGAATTTAATGGGCATCGTTATATGAACAACCGAATAATTTCTATTTGTTTTTATCTTGATTACTGTTATTGGAATTGTGTCACGTGACTCTCTTATATCGTTAAACATTTGTCATTTTATACGATATCCTTCATGGATTTTTCATCACGCGTGAACGTGGACTCTTGAATTTCCTTTCGTCAGAAGTGTAAGGTGCTCCATTTTGTCTTTTCATTAATATTACATCAGGTTGCAACTTCATTTCTTAATTCTCCAAGTTTATATTCCGACAAGAATTTTATACGCCTTGTTTCTGGGTCATGTCAATACTATTACAGCTATTCCGTGTTTATGCGGTTCATTGGAGAAAATCGTAAAACTCTTAATCAATGCCGTCATGTGCGTCCACCGTCTTTAAAAGAATACATTCGTTATTGTGATTGTCCAACGTACGTTCCCTGTTCTACCTTCTTGCGAAATTTTTGTTTTTCTTTATTTCCGAAATGTTGTTTTTATATTACGCAAGTGCTCTTTGTTCTGTGCAAAGCGCTCGAAATATCTCGCGCATTTCTGAAGAATTGCATTAAACTTAGAAAATACGGAAATAAATCGAAGCTTCCGCAGCGCTGCTTTAATCTCGATCAAATTCGCATTGAAGTCTTTTCGGTAGATAAAATCCTTTGAACGTTGATTTAGTGCCCGTTAGGGAGAGAAAGAGGGAAAGTGAAATGCGCTTTGACAATATTAAATTGACTTCTTCGAATTTTTCAGAGGAGCCCTTCATGAAGCTGGCTGTAGAAACGATAGAGGAACTAGACTGGTGCTTAGACCAGTTGGAGACCATTCAGACTCATCGATCCGTGTCGGACATGGCATCCCTGAAGGTATGACCTTATCCGTTTATATTTCTTCCGTCTCTTTATTCTTTCTGCAACATGTTCTCTCAACGCTCGATTTCTCGTATATCTTGCGAAGCTCAAAGAGGTTCTGTCTCGCGTTATAGCCGCCCATATACAAGATGTCTCGCGTGGAATCTGTCAGGCTTTAGGAATACGTTATTCAAATGATTTTAAGCAGAAGAAGTCACGCGGATGATGCGATTCCATCGGAAAGATCGCGATATTTTTCGAATAAATTCTTTATATTCTTAAATAGGTTTCTTTTCGGCGACAGTCACTGAAAGAAGATAACTATATTTGTCGCCAAGCCAGAAATCGGAAGATTCGTTGCCTTTTTCTTGCTTGAAATTATTATTTCGTATAACGTATATATCATCATTTCCGGATTTATCACATCTTGTAATTTAATGCAAAAATTAACCTACGTCGTGACGATGCATTTGATATATTTTTTTTCTTTAACGTACACATAATTAATAATTAATAAAGCAGTTTCTTCTGATAACTGTGCAAAGAAATATGGATAATTAGGTCAAGTAAATCCAGTGTCACGCACAGTTCTTACCGATTTGATTTCTAATCTTAATTCCGTTTCGTCTTACGAAAGAGGTGGAGTAAAATTCTGTTTTGTTTACGCATTCGCGCAGAATTATTTGATTATATTAGCGGCTTTATATGAAAATCATTTCGCGGTCGCTAAGAGGGAAGCCAAACCTTTATCTAGGCCATAAAGGGATTATCTCGTACATCTCTCGGTTCAAATATTAACTAAGGATAAATTTGCGACTGTGCAAATTAAAGAATTCAATTTCGCATTAAACGCGACCGTATTTATTTGCTGGCGGGTAATAGGCACTTATCACCGGACAAAAACAATCGTTTCTCGATCGCTGCGTTCGACATCCTAGCCATGCAATTTCCGCGCTGATCGTTAATCGTTTGCGTTCCGGTCGCGAGAATTTCCAATTTCCATGACCGCGTTGGTAAAGTCGGCGCGAAAACAGGATCATTTGAGTGCGAGCGCGGCCAATTTATTCCCTCTTCGTGTCACAAGTGACAGCGAGGAGAATCGCGATTTCATATTAGCGATTAAATTGATATAATTGCACAACGGTGTACGCGGGAGAAATTGGAAATTTAACCGGTGAGTATTAGCGAGAGGGGGGATTATTTTTTCCATTTTCCTCTCTTTCGAGTCCACGTTATATTGAGAGGGCTTTCAAGGCCACGAAAAATTTCCCGATAAAATGAAATTTCGCGAGAAGTTGGGGCGAAACTTTTCTCATTTATCTCGCACAGACTCAAAGTCATCCTGGCGTGGATGTGAATGTTCTTTTATGCGCTCGGAATATTTATTGCGAGGTTTGACGTACTTCAGTTAGGTCTTATTCCTTTACGTCGCGCGCAAAGATCTAGCGTTGAAAGCGTAAAGAATGTTGCTCTTAGCTATTTCGTGCGGACATTCGTCCTAGGAGGATCTTTTTCAGATTCCTTGTTGAATAGCTCCTGCTTTAGCCGACGCATGATTAAACTTCTTTGAAGGCAGTTAGGTAAAAATGTGGTTTATTAAAATTTAAAGCAAATGTGACGTCGCAATTTTTCCGGAACGCAAGGCCACTCGGTTTACTCTGGCAAAAATGTCGTTTGCCTTTTGCACTTCTCGATCGCGTAGTTTTGCTTTCCTTCGCTAAGCATTAAATTGATATTTTTTTAACGTTATTTTTACCTCTTGATTGACCCGGAAACGCCACGTGTAGCCCCGTGTGTGGGTGTTCAATTAATCCGAATTCCTTTCAGAAGATTTATTAGAAAAGCGAAACAAAAATATTGAAAAGTCAAAACGTAAAGAGCTGCGTAAACACTTTGTCCGTCTGACGGAAAATCCGTCGCCAATTTCTAAGATAATTCGTTCGCAAGGAGGCTTCGGTACTCTCTTTACCTTCATAAAGACGTAATATCGACTTAGTAACATGACATGCGTAATTGAAAGCGCTGACATAAACGAAAATCTCATTTTTCCGCGAAGTCACCATTATTCCTCAGTGATGGAGAAGTTATTAAAGATTTTCTACCTTTGAGCATTCTCGCGGTTCTTTAATCATTATCGTTGGAATTAGCGAATTTCCCGTCGCTCCTTGCAGTTGCTGCCATTTGCGATAAAATCGTAATATGAATTTCATAGGTTCTTTAAATTTATTAAAAACTATTTGTGGTACTCGCGTAAGAATCAAGTATTAACTGAGCCAAGTATTAGCTGAAAGTATTAACAATAAATGAATATTATAAACGATTACTGTCTTTGCGGTGCCATGCGTGTCTTTTTATATATTTGCAGAAAGCGATTATGCTTTTCTATTTCGTCGTTTCTGTCGACCGTCCCTGCTCCCAAGCATCCTTGACTTGTTCACGTAACTTATTGGCATCGCTCTTATAAAAGGGTATTCCTTCGTAAATTTTTTGCAAATATAATTACAAGTGGAAACATAAAACGTCTGAAAATATAAGACATAATAAGGTGCACCTTCTTCTTTCGGTGTTTTGCTCATTACCGTGGCCTTTCTTCTCCTGTGCCGCGACCCAAATATCTCATGTTTATTCTCATCTTATGAATTATTCATTTGCATAAACGCAAGCGGCACGACTTGCCGAGGGAAATGCGTACCATTTTCATACGCTATATGATCCTGATTATTACATCCCCAGTCCAATACACGTGCATAATTTCTTGGCATTACGTCAACTCTACACTTTCTTCTCGCTAACCAAAAGAAACTGTTTTGCGCGATCATATGACTCGCATAAGAATCCCGGTGCTCCTTGTTTGCCCGAG
This sequence comes from Vollenhovia emeryi, assembly GCF_000949405.1. NCBI lineage: Eukaryota > Metazoa > Arthropoda > Insecta > Hymenoptera > Formicidae > Vollenhovia > Vollenhovia emeryi. Next base: position 56,821 of record NW_011967129.1, read on the forward strand.
TGACGTCCACGTAAATGTGCCCTGAAAGCAAGATGACATGTATATCCACTTTAACGAAGAAGGAAAGTCCAGACGCTGGTAAATTAATGCAGTCCTTACCAGAGCAAGGTAGAGAGAAAACTTGCAGTTTTGTACAATTATTTAGTTAGTCTTTTAAAAGGTAGATATTTAAAAATTGAAATACCAAAGAAGGTAAACACGTTTTACGTTACTTGCCAATGTATATATTTTAACGAGGCAACTTTTAATATGCGTCAAGCTAAAATGTTTTGGACAGAAACTTTGACGTGTTATTAACGAGTAATAACGACGAAAATTACTGAAAAATTGGTTTGTACCGACCTTTTTTTTGTTGCTGTATACGGCGTTGAATTGCCTTTGTGACTAAAAATTGTGTCAATTCATCAGGCTACTTCTTTCAATCTTTATTCGAAAAGTTGAACTGCAGCTCTGCTTTATTTATTGAGCTCTATATCTATAACTGCATAACTTTACGGTCTTATCCATGCGTTCTTACAAAGGGGAGAAACATTGTTGTATTTACTTTAAGTAAATGAGAGATAGGGAAACGATTATTGGAAAAATAGGTACTTTAAATAGTTAGTTTAGTAAAATGTCATGCACGTGAGATTGAAAGGTGGAAGCTTTAAATATACAAAATAATGGAGTCCTTGACACGCTTAACTTATTCACAACGACATTTTCATTAACCTTGTCAATTATAATTTAACAACAGTATTTCAAACAACGGTATCGCATGTGTACTATGCACTCGTGACTCAATGCTAGTCCAGTTATTTACCAGTCGATGATTTCGGAAACAAATAATATTAATATTAACTTTTCTTTACTTTTATAAAGTATATTTACTTTTATAAAGTATATCGCGTCGCACTTCCACGGCAATTACATGTACGATTTATAATAAAAATGTATTGTAGTCGGCAAAATCGCTGTGTTTGAAGAAACATATGTTATGATATCGTGTGAATTGAAAACATTACTCTCATAGTTCTGTGCCATTTACTTTATTTTCCGTTTCACTTTCTATAGATTTCTCTGATTCTCTGAAAAAACTGTTCTATTCTAAACGTATAATAATTCATAATGTTTTACTTTGACTGGGAAATAACTTAAATCTCTTCTATTAAATCAACGTTGATTTTTGAATTTTTTATACATGTCTTCTTTCGTATTTTCCACTCGTTTTATCACGTCCATTAGGCCACGTTTCTCTTCTCCTGAACGCACCACCTTGACCCGACGACTGCGGTAGAGAAATCGGAGCTCGTGCTCTTTATTTCTAAAGGCAGGGATCCGTGAATCGCTAATGGCGAGGTCGTTCCCTCCCCGGGGCGGAATTTTTCCTATTTGTCAGAACTTGGTCTGAAATCGTCTGTTCTGAAAGAGGGCGCGATAAGTTGGAACGCCGGGGTTGCGTCCGAGAATTATATCGGGAAACGTGGCGCACGTGACCGAGTCATTGAGGCTGCGCTTTGGTTACACATGGAGGCCGATTTCTCGTGCAGATCGACGGGAGCGGCGCCACGCAAAGCGCTCGCGTGTAAATCCGTCGGTTCCGTGAGGCTGGCCCTGGATAGGATCATTTCAGCCGTAACACATTCCATTGTACGTATTCGACGAAATCCTCATCACGGATATTCTAACCGCGTTTTAATCGTTCAACGACGCCGCTTATTGTTGTTAACGTCGCGGCGTGACGATGAAAAACCTATACTTGGAGAATTTTGCTACATTTTGTTATCATACTTGATATCAATATGACGCGACGACGGAAAATAGAATCTTCCTCGCCTTCTTTATTGGAACCGCTCACCGGGCTGTTTAAGAGGATGCTAAACCCGTCTGTTTTATCGACATTTTTGTTTAGAATTAATCTTTTAATTGGCTTTTTAGAAATGCAAAACTCTGTTACGGAATT
>NW_011967129.1:60987-81268 GCF_000949405.1 Vollenhovia emeryi
GAGAGAGAGAGAGAAAAAAGAAACAGTCGAGTTATCAAGAGCTGATTTCCTGACGAAGGATGCCTTTGTAAGCGTCGTTGCCCCTCAAAGAAAATCGATACTTTGAATTAATTGACCTACATCGGCAACGAGGACTGGTGACCTCATCGTTAGGTTCGGCGCGAATAAGCCAATCGGTTATATACGCGGTTACAACATTGCGGCGTGCCGTAACAAATAGGTACACGCTAATAATGAAATCAATATTTAATGCGCATAATTGAACACGGTTCAGTAAATATATGTATTTTCCAAGCGCTAAATTCACCTACGCTTTATATAAGTTTTACTCCTACAAATCTACTCTTGGCGATTATCCCCCTTTGATTTCCTGATGCGCGAATGAAAGATAAAAATCTCGAGATATTCGTTTATTCACTCGTACGGCTTACTTTATTTTTCATTTAATAATGCATGTTTGTGGCAGAATATAATATGGCTTCTCATTTATTATGCTTTCGACTGGAAAGAATCTGCTTTTATCATTTTATTTTGCGACTCCACGATGGATTTGCTGCCGCGTCTATCTTTAATGCATCGCCACGGTGCTCCGTTATTAAAATGCCGCTATGCCATGACCGCCGCGAATGCCCTGGCTATATGAACGGTAAAGCAAACTAGGAAATTTTCCATCGTCATCGGCCGTCTGTAGCCCAGCATTAATCTACCTTTCTCATTTTCGAAATGCCCGCGCCGAACATTTACTCGAGTTTTTCGCACTCAATCCCGTTCGTTTTCACAGCGATTCGAACCAATTATTGCCGTCCGCAGTCCGTTGCGTAAAAAGTCTGTCTCGCTCGTTTTATTTTCGTCGTTTATCGCTCGGACGCGGCGTGCGAAGAGCTCGCCCGCTGGAAAGAACTAGTATTGACTTGTTCAAGTCGAGACCTAAGTGGAGTTGGAACATAATCAGATTACTAGCATTAACGCCGCATTATATACTCGCCGTAGAGACGCTCGTCCAAGATTCGCAGCTTCGGGGGACGATTTTGTCGTCGCGCGACGAGGACCGCGCAAGTTAAGTCGCGGGATTGTGATCAGGAAAACGCAATGATGAATCGTTGCCCCGGCGATCACGTGCCTCGCGTCGCTCCCATTGTTAACGCACGGATCTTTTCGCAAGACCGTGATGACGGATGCGTATCGAAAGAAATCGCGAACGTTAACAGCGCCGATCGTTCCGAGAGGAGGATCCAATAAACGCTATCACGCCCGGCCGTTTAACCTTTTCCCCGCAGGTTCAAGGAACCTCCGTACGCCGTATCGCCGGGCGTCGTGTATCATGCGTGCCGCGCGTGATTGCTCGACGTAAATAAATTGCCGATCCCCACGAAAAGAATTTTGCGAGACGGGGCGATGCTGCGCGAATCCGCCGGGATCTTAACGATCCGCAAGTATCGCTCGCGTGACGATACTCCCGGGTGGTAGATGCTCCAATTGAACCCATCAATTTTTCCCAGTCTTGCCACGCGTCCATGATATCCCTGGGATGCACTTGTTTGTTGACAGTCCAATCGAAGACATTCTTTCAGTCTGATCGAGCCTGCGAAGCCTGATCGTCCAGCTCGCGGAATTTAAAAAGTTGCCATATTAATTTTCTAATCTGATGGCATCTCGTGACATGCATGTAAAATGTTAGTACAGTTTCTCGCTTACGCGGGATTGAGATACGATCGCTGCGATGTGTTTCGATCGTTCTTACTCAGCCGATGTCATGTCAGCGGACACCCTAGTTCTCGTCTTCGTATGTGTATCTATTTTCATATTTTTGTAGTGATGACTCGTCGATTCACTTTTCCTAGGAAGCAACCATCCGTGTGTCGTATGCACACGAATGTGCGCATTCTTGTTGTAATTGTCCACTTGCCAAATGCCGCTTCAAGGTGGATCGTAGCGGTAGTTGCAAACTATGAGGTGATGAATACATTGCAGTAAACGTTATTGCGAACCGAAATGGAGCACCAGATCTCACGCATTTGTACAAAGAAAAACGCAAGTGCGTCGCATAGCTTCGCACACTTTTCTCGATTATTAAGTTAACAAACGATAACAAAATGTAAACTAACGAATGGACGCACGTAGGGCAATTTCTGTTAATTATACTCCGCAATAATGCATAAATAGTAAAGATGGATAAAAATGTAATTAGGTGGAATGCGCGTTCTATTGCGGAAAAACTAGTAATTGCAAATAGCAATAAGCGATATTGTGAACGATCGTGTCAAAGCTTGACTCTCGTGAAACGATGACTTCTATTGAATAATACATTTACCTGACGTAATTACGCTCGCCTATTTTGCGCCAAATTCTATAAATTCTCCGACGAGAAGGGAAGCTTTCGCTTGTCTCACCGCAAGAGTTTATCCCTTGCGTCTGACCACAGGAATTTATCTACTGCTTGAACGCAGTCAGACTGTCTGACCAAGAAGTTCCACCACTACTGCTGAACTTTTATGTAATTGATACCAAATCATTTGTCGCCAGTTACATCCATAATCTCTTGAAATATATATAATTTAAATGTATATATTTTTAAATTATATACATTTGCTACATTATATTGAAAACTACAATACTCAACACACATACAATACACTACAAAGAAATACCTTTTGCTGTATATTTTGCATATTTTTCATATTACATATATCATATATTTTTATTGGACACAATTTACGATCAATTTATATCATTAAGAACAATTTTTATGTTATATTTAAGACAAATACATATATTGAAGTGCACAATAGAAAACAAATTCATTCGCTCGTCAAATGAAGTTGTTATTTTAGCACTTGCACGCGTCGCATTTAAAAAATTGCTAGTTTTGTTTATACATATAATTCGCCGAGTTTGAAGAATCTTAGGGCTTGGATTATTTTCCAGTACCTTCTATACCACCATTTCCTACACCACCGCCTAAACCTCCACCCAAAGTATGGAAGGTACCACCTGCACCTCCCGCACCACCTACTAAACCTCTACCTAATGATGAAACAAGATTATACATGCTACCTAAAATATGGAAAGGACTTCCCACACCTCCCGCACCATGTCCTGAACCTCCTCCTAGAGCGCCTCCCGTACATCCTGTATTGTCCATTATACCTGACATTATGCTTGCCGTTTCAGTTGGTAAACCACAATCTGATATAGCTTGTTTCATCATTGAATGCGCACCATGGAAATTCCCCATAAAACGCAATACCACAATCATTGTATTGGATATCAATTTGAGAACACACTTGAACACTTTCAACTCGGCATGCACCATGCATTTGACAGATTCCGTAATTCTACTTATCATTGTCTCGGGAACAAATTTGCGCATCACCTTGGATAAGGCGGTACAAGAACCTTCAAGAACTTTCACGATCTTCGTTTTCATAATACATCCCTCTACGCTTTCGAAGGAGCTATCTATCATTCCATCCACGACTTTCATAACATTATGCCTGACTGTAACAGTCCTCCCTCCCTCCGTACTATGTGGCTCTAAAAAGTATCAAAACTTTATCGGTTGTACATGATCGCAATTTTTAATATCAGGAATAATAGTGTAGATTATATATACTATACATAATTTAATTATCTCTCTTACTAAAAATTCTTCTTAGTGAAATGAGTAAGAATAATTGTTGACACAAGACGATATTATGCAATACTTGATAAGAAGGTAAATTTAAATGTACAGTTCCGTGTTACTGAATAAGTTCCGACATAAGAAAATAGGACAATCTACAATTTACTTTATTTGCAAGCGTACGACAAGCTACATGTCACAAGTAACTATATTTATTATTAGATACTTATTATTTTATTACAATTGCTTCATTTTGTCTTGTTCGGATCAATTTACATTGTAACAGGTTGCGAGTGAAAGTTCTCAGTATTATACATAATAATAATTTTTAATTTTTCTTGAACTTACCAGCTTGAACATAGATCACGGCAACTGCCAAGACCAACAGATATAAACCCTTATAGCCCATGTTTTCTAAGCAGTGTACAGTATGAATTCAAGCGCAACGTACTGCACTAATGGTACCCACGTCGCTCGCTCGGCGCATTTATAGGGACGCCGATAATTATAATGCAAGACAATTACTGGCCTATCATTTGCGCAGGTATATGTGTATATAACGCACTTTGTCTTCGTATGTTCGTACGTGAAGCACGATGACGTTCACACTGCAATTTCGTAATAGTTTCCTACGAACAAATTTGACTTAAATTCTTTAAAGCAGTGTCATTAATTTTTGGCAAAAAATTAAACATTGGTTGAGATTATAATGCACGATGAGTTTAATGTAGACTCAAGATTTTAATTTCCTTGTCAGATCTATATACTTTATGTGTGGGTGTGTGTGTATAAAGATCCACCTGTTTTGAGCGATTTCATTTTTGTTGGAACTTCTAATTCTGATCATTGAATGTTTATAATTGTGATTCGCTGTATAGTCGAGATTTTATGAAAAATGTTTATTAGATTATTTTTAAATACCTGTAACGGGAGTATGATAAAACTTCTTGTGCGCGTTTTTTTCCCGATAATTTTATCACAAAGATAGACTTATTTTATAAAACTCTATTTACATTCTTATAAAAATTTTATTATTACTCTTATTGAAAGTCAAAGTCAAGGAATGTCAAAAATAATTGTCAAATAATTATTGAGTAATATCAGTCTTATCATTAACCTTGTTACTGGGGCAGAGCTTATTGAAAGTCAAAGTCAAGGAATGTCAAAAATAATTGTCAAATAATTATTGAGTAATATCATTCTTATCATTAACCTTGTTACTACATTGTGGAATTTTGTATCCTTGCCTGTTAATGACAGATAAGGAGACAGTACAAAGAACAATAGCAATTATTTATCTGTACGTGGCATATTACGTTACTTTATCACTTCTTGATAAAATGTCAAAAACGATTGTGAATTGTATGAAGATAAAAGAAAATTTTCCATAACTTTGCGTTTTGATTGTTTTGATTATTTTTTGTCGGAATATTTTTTCGTGCTGCTATACGAAACGTAGTTTATTCAAATTAGTTAATTATATAGAAACCCTAAAAATTATGGAGTCATACTTGACTTTAAGAATCTCGTCGCAATTTATTCACAGAACTTTTTACACATACATTTTATACATAAGAATATACTTCAAACCTGGCTAGATATAATATTGATCGAGAACGTTAGTTTAGTAGCTCCTCCTTCACTCAACTTTTCGGAAATCCGGGGAAGTTGGAAACGACCAGAGTCACGAATCTCATATGCAGTGACTCTTCTCGCTCTTTTGAACTGAGAAGTTAGGGTCGATCGGATCAATTCGTTTTACTTACTTTTTTGAAATTTTACCGTATATTTTAATAAAATTTACTCAAATCTATAGTAAAATTTGTTAAAATGTTAAATTTTAAGAGACTCATAAAATTCTTCGAAATCCCATATTGTCCCACGACTACTTTGATTCTCAGAGTAAATTCCGAGAGAAAATTCCTTTCGTGTGGAATGTATTTGTTGACAGTTCAATCGAAGATATTCTTTAACTCTGATCGAGCCCGCGAATCTTGATCGTTCGATTCGTAGAATTTAAAAAGTTGCTTATTAATTCTGCAATCTGACGTCATCAGTAATATGCATGAAAATTCAAACAAGACTCTTTAAAGAAGTACGAGGAGTTCGGAGTACAGTTTCTCAAACGCGGAATTTAGTTATCATCGCTGCGACGTATTTCAGTCGTTATTACTCAGTTGATGTCATGTCAGCAGACATCCCAGTTCTCGTCTTCGTATGTGCATCTATTTTCATTTCTTCTATTGATTATTCGTATATTAATTTTTCCTAAGAAGCAATCGTCCGTGTTTCTGTCTACACGAATGTGCGCATTTTCGTTGTAATTGTCAACTTGCCAAATTCCACTTCAAGGTGGTTCGTAGCGATAGTTGCAAACTATGAGGTGATGAATAAATTGCAGTAAGTGTCATGTGAACCGAAATGGATCATCAGAAATCATGCGTTTCGCTTGAATATACACTTGTACAAAGAAAACCGCAAGTGCGTTGTATAGCTTCGCACATTATTCTCGATTATTAAGAAACAAACGATAACATAGAATGTAAACGAACGGATGCACGTAGCTAGTTGGAAAATTTCTATTAAATAGTTTAATTATACTTTGCACTAACGCATAAATGTTGGATAATTAGGTGAGATGCGTATTCTATTGCAGAAAAACTAGTCATTTCAAATGGCAATAAGCGGTATTGTGAACGATCATCTAAAGTGTTGACCTAAACTTGACTTTTGTGAAACGATGACATCTAATGAATAATACATTTACCTGACGTAACTACGCGCGCTCATGTAGCCCTATTATGCACCACATTCTATGAATCCTTCGACGAGAAAGGGAGCTTTCGCTTGTCTCAGCACAGTAGCTATCCCTTGTGTCTAACCACAAGAATTTATCTACTGCCGGAAGTTAAACTGTCTGATCAAGAAGTTCTACCATTATTGCCGAGCTCTCGTGTAATTTTCAAATAATTTGTCGCTATTACACTTGTAACGTTTTACAATATATATAACATGTGTTTTATGAACGTATAATTTTTTCGAATTATACATTCACCACGCAATAGTAAAAATACAATACTCAAAGAAACATATTTTGCTATATATATATATATTTTACACATTTTACATATGCACATATTACATATTTTTATTTCAGTTTACAATCAATTTGTATTATTAAGATCAATTTTTATGTTATACATAAAAATAAATATATCTAAGTACATAATAGAAAACATTTTCACTCATTCTTTGATGAAATGAACTTTGTTGTTATTAGCACTTGTACGCGTTGCGTTTCAACAATTCTTGCCATTTTTGTTTATATAATTCGCCGAGTGTGAAAAATTGTAGGGCTTGGATCTATCCCATTCCTACGGATCCTATACCAAAGCCTGTACCGCCTGCACCTCCTGCAGAACCTCCAGCAGCACCTACTACAGCACTTGCCTCACCTCCTTCACCTCCTACGCCACCGGCACCTCCTGCACCTCCAATTCCAACTCCTTCACCACCACCGCCTCCTATACCATCTGCGTAACCACCTCCCATACCACCATGACCACCTCCATAACCACCTCCTGTACTAGCACCTCCCATACTACCTCCATGACCACCTTTAGTACCACATCCATGGCCATTTCTTATACTACCACCTTCATAACCACCTCCATGACCAATTCCATGACCACCTCCATAACCACCTCCGTAACCACCTCCGTAACCACCTCCATAACCACCTCCATGACCGGCTCCATGATGGCCTCCATAACCACCTCCATAACTGCCTCCATGACCACCTCCATAACCATCTCCTATGCTACCTCCATGGCCACCTCCATAACCACCTCCTATGCTACCTCCGTGGCCACCTCCATGGCCACCTCCATAACCACCTCCATAACCACCTCCCATACTTCCCATACAATCTACCATATATGTTATTACGCGTACCATTTCAGATGATAAACCACAACCTGATAGAGATTGTTTCATCATTGAAAGTGCACCAGGTAATTTTCCCATGAGACACAACATCATAATCACTGAGTTGCACATCAATTTGAGCATACATTTCAACAATTGCAATTTGGCTCTTATCAAGCATCCAACAGACTCTATAATTCTCTCTATCATTTCGTGGGGCACATATTTGCACATAACCTTGGATAAGGCAGTACAAGAACCTTTAAGGAATTTTACGATTTTCGTTTCCATTATACATCCCATTATGTTGCTCATGGAACCTTCCATCATTCCGTCCATCATATTCATAGCTTGACCGCCCATGACTGAGACATGTCTTTCGGCTCTTTTTTGCTCTGAAAAATTTCGAAATTCCATCAATCGTACATGATCACGATTTTGAAAATAAATACTAATAATATACTTTATATCAGGGTTGGGAAAGTTACTTTATAAAAGTAACTCGTTACCGTCACTCAAAAACTAACAAGTCGTTACTATTTTCGTTGGTCTTTTTTTCTTGATATTAGTACAATTAAATACAAATTTCTGCAGTAAATACAAACAGAAGGTGTGAGTTGAAAATTGAAAAATGACCAATGACTGTCGAGAACGTCAGCAGCCATTTTGAAACTTAAGCAATACTGAAAATTCCCATTGGTTGAAATTCTTTGGTCTTAGGTCTTGCTACTTAAGTTTCTTCGTGTGTTTCTAGCTTCACCCATTCGTTACAAAAAAAAAGAAGTAATTGTAACGGTAACGACGTTTACTTTTCCAACCTTGGCTTATATACATATAATATATATGATTTAGTATATTTCTTTTAGTACAAGTTGTTCTTTTATTGAAATAAATAAAAATAATTGTTGACACAAAGCATTACATTATGCAATACTCGACAGAAGAGGTAAATTTATAATTTAAATGTACAGTTCCGTGTAACTAAATAAAATAATACGATAAGAAAATAAGAGAATTTACAGTCTTTGTTCCGAACTAACAAGGCAAGCTGCATGCCAGAATGTAATCTAGTGACAATATTTATTATTATACAACTATTGTTATTTTATTTCAATTACTTTATTTTGTCTTATTCGGATTAATTTACATGTTACGCGTATAACATGTTGCGAGAGAAAGATCTCACTAAGTATTACACATATAATAATTATTTTTGCTTGGACTTACCAGCCTGGACATAGATCACGGCAAATGCCAAGACCAACAGATATAAAATCTTGTACCCCATGGTTCTAGGAGTGTTATTGACCGTATGAATACAAGCGCAACGTACTGCACTAATGGTACCGACGTCTCTCACTCGGCGCTTTTTATAGGGACGCTAATAATTATACTGCAAAACAATTACTGGTCTATCGTTTGTGTAGGTATATGTGTATGTGACGTACTTTTGTTCTTGTATATTCGTGCATTTCATGCAAGATGATGGGTCTTCCGCATTACTATCTCGTAATAGTTTCCTACAAATAAAAGTTTAAATCCTTTAAGGTCTCTAAATAAATTTGTGTGGCAGTAGGTTGAAAATTTATTGTTGAGATTATCATTCACGATGGGTTAAAGTAGATTCGAGATTTTCAATTTCCTTGTCACATCTGTACTTCTGGGTGTATGTACGTGAAGGTCTACCTGTTTCAATCTGTTTCATTTTAGTTAGAGCCTCTAATTCTAACCATTAAATCTTTATAATTGTGATCGGACAATCGCGATTTTATGAAAAATTTTTATTAGATTAATTTTGAACAACAGTAAAGACGGGATGACGAAACTTCCCTTGTGCACGTATTTTTTCCGGTGATTGTATCGCGAAGATAAATTTGTTAAGTATGTAAATAAATTTTATTATTATTATAAAATTTTATTATTATTCTTATTTGAAAGTGAAGGAATGTCAAAAATAATTGTCAAATAATTGTTGAACAATATCTTCCTTATCGTTAACCTTGTTACTACAATGTGCAATTTTTTATCATTACTTAATAATAACAGATAAAAAGACAAGACAAAGAACAATTAGCAATTATTTGCACGTGCATTCGTTGGTGCAATAGTATTTATCTGCACGTGGCGTATTATGTCACTCTATCACCTCTTAATAAAATTTGAAAAACAATTCTGAATTGTACCAAGATAAAGAAAATTTTTCCATAAATTTTTATTTCGTTCGTTTTGAATATTTTTTTGCCGAGATATTTTTTTCCATGCTTTTATACAAAGCGTGGTTTATTTAAATTATTTAATTAGTATTCTCGAAAATTGTGGAATATTTGACTTAAAAAATCTCAGTGCAAACTTACACACATACATTTCATACATAAAATGTATCCCCAACCTTTATAACTACATAAATATATATGTATTGCTTCCTCATAGAGGAAGTTTCTTCTTAACGCAATTTTTTTTTAATTTGCGAAAATTGTAAACGACAGGAGTCACGAATCTAATTTGTAGTTACTCTTCTACGTAGGCTGTTTTAAACTCAGAAGTTAGGATCAATCGGATCAATTACTTACATTGCAATTTTTCGTTTGTCTGATTAGCTTGGAAGAACAAATTTTCATGAATACTTTTTTAAAAAAATGCCGCATAATAGTTGTTAGGTAAAAAACAAAAAATTGAAAGAGACGTGTAATTAGATACAAATATTCACGTTACAAAATAATTTTTCACCAATCTCCCCTATTCACGCGTTCGTTTCACTCTCAGATTCATATTTTCCTGAATTTGTGCTAACGAAATATATGTTTTACATAAATGTCATTTTTGCTTACATTTTGAGTTTTCTAGAAAGTTTTACAGATAATTTCTGAGTTTCTGATAATTCCGAAAAAAAGTTGGACAAAAGTTATTCAAATACCAAGTCGTTCTCTTCGTTGAACAGCGCAAAAGGGAAGGTTGAGAAACATTTGCGAGTATATCCCGAAATCCATAATATTGGCGTCTAGCCAGGCAGACGTGGCGCCTGGCTCCGTAACGCCCCATATAAGAACGTATTCCTTCGGTGTAAAACTTGTTTCTTTTTAACATTAGATATTTTCGATAACTGCGCCTTTGATATATCATTGCGAGATAAAGTTCACTGTTTAAATTGAATAAGAGATAAAGATTTATTCGCCAAGGGTTTTGCATTATTAATTACTCAGAATAATTGATGCGATATCTTTCCGATAATTGCTTCTTTGAAGAAAAATATTTGTCCTATTTAAGTGAGTCCATGACTCAAAAGTAGTTTTGTATAACGTTTCCATATATTTGTACAGCAAATGGAGGTGATTTCTATGAAAACTGCTTTGGGCGTGAAACCCGCCGTAAGCGTGGGATGCAGTTGACTCTGATTGCATTCGATTACGCGCAACATGGCTGAGGAGTCAACCGAAAACTGCCACAGGTGCATATTGCACGTACTGATCGGCTCGATCGTATGCAAATGTCGGGTCAGCTGCTTTTATTATTACGAGCGATCTGTCGCGGCTGTCGTATCAGCTGATCGCCATTTATTCTAATGCATTCCAGCCTCGTGTGCAGTACGTATTGCAGACAGCATAAACGCATGCACCATATCGATAAACGGTTCCTACGAAAGCGGTATTGAAAGAAAATACCGCTTATGCTTCTGACATCATCGGATGTTCTGACATGCAAAACGGAGTGTGTTTAGCGACAATAAGCCTTATAACAATGATACCTTATGATAACGTATCATAAGAGGCTTCATTACGGATGCTCACCGTCAAACGTATTGTGGTTGTGTGTGTGTGAGGAACAATTGGTTACATAATACGAAAAAAAATGTTGAAATCGCACCGATCGGAGAAATACATATCCTGCTTGCAATTCAACTAAAGGAGAAAGGGGGAAGTACGAATTGGCGCGCTGTGTAAGAAACGACCGTATCTGCACTTTAAAAGCGAGTCTCGCATTCTTCTGTTTATTGCGCTGCGCAGATCGTGATATCATCATTTGAATAAATGATTATTGCGCGCACTCTAGACCGCTTTTAATTTATTAATCTCTATTCAAGGTGATGAAAGGGTTCGTGAGCTATTCTTTTTTAATAGGAGCACGTACGTCGAAAATTCTGATATTTTACACGTTATAATATACTCTCTAAAAGTCAATCAGTGGATTATCACTGGAAACATAATGTCACTGAATAGTCACTGATTCACAGTTATAAGTATAAAACATGAATAGTCACTGATTCACAATTGTAAGTATACCACTGCAATTTTCAGTATACTCGTAACTGCAAATCAGTGACTATTCACTGATTGATTTTTAGATAGTAACAAAATATTCCTCTTTACCGTATAAATTTGCGTATTTCTTCCAGATATTTTCATGTCAAGAATTTAAGTTTTCTTCTCGGTTTATTATTAGTTCCCGGCGTATCTCTGCATTTTACATGCATATAGTTATGAAGTTGCATTTGTTCTTATTTGGCGTTCAATATTCTTATCAGAGAAACATGCGTCGCGTTGCAGCCGCATTTTTCCCCGCGAACTGTTCCGTTCAATAGCATCGATAGGACGGAATGATTCAGTTGACAAGTCGTCCAAAGTATCGGGTTTATTAATTATCGCGAATAACCGACCGCGAGCATCGTTGGTGGCAATAATTGTCAAAAATAAGTCGTGAAACCGCGCGCTGACACAATTTCCACCTACAAAAACAAGGAACCCCAGATAGTTACTAAGTAGGTCGGCCGCATAACTTACGATTTGAACGAAGGGCGCGCAATCTTATCGCGAATTTCGCGTATCTTTCTTCGTCCGTGAAAAATATTTCGCCCGCCGACATTGTTAATGCGAGCGCACGGATACTTCAGGGCTTGATTTACGACCCGCGGGACCTGCGTTCGGTGTAATTTGTTTAAACGTCGATAAAGTTGTTTACATTATCATGTGTACATCTAGATTTCGCCTTTTGCTTTGTTTGGCTCCGGCGTATTTCGGTACAGGAATACGAGCCGTCTCGTATTGCGTCGTTTTTGATGAGCCATTAGTCGAGCAAGTGGCGTCCGCTTTCGATCGAGGAAGAATGTCCGACAGGTGCGGAGAAAAGTTCGCGGAAGATAAACTCGCGCTCGCGCTTCCCTGAAGCAAGAAATTATTTTCCCTGTCGCGTGTAAGGGGCCGAGTGTTACCAATCGTTCATCGACGGTTTGAAATTGATGCTGACCATTCGCTAGGTGGCTGCGGGGTAATCCGCGAGATCGTAAAAAGAACAGTTAAATCGCAGCGGGCACGATAAATTTGATCATGCACATCTCTCCGAGTCTGGTCCTTCAGAAAAAGAAATTCCCTCGTATCTCGTCGATGTCTCTCTTGAGTGCAGTTTTTTTATCATCTTAAAAGATATTACCGGCCGCTATTTTCGTAGCGAGTCTCGCATGGATTTTCAATCGTACGTGCAGAAACGTGTTGAAATTATTTTAGATAACCGAGCCATCGGCTTCTAGACGTCTGGCATTATCATAAAAGACTTACGGACCCGAGATAACGGGAGCAGCAAATACGCGGTAAATGACGTAAATGTTACTTGACGTACTCGAGGATGCGAAGCTTTCATTTGTAGATACGAGCGTGGTACGCTCATCCCGGAAACAGATTACTGCAACTATCTTTATGGTACATCGATTTATTGCCATCATCTGCGTTTTCGCATCATTCTGCGCGGGTCAAATGTATGCTCCAACCGAGGGAGGATGTGTTGTGCAGCCTCGGTGTTGTGAGACACTCGCGTCCCTGAAGTGCGACTATCGCCGTATTAAATATCGTCTGCGAGATGCATTATCGATCGCATTATCGGATAGAAGTGATCAAATAATGCTACTTAATTAATCGACGTCGTGCAAGTTTTTATATATGTATATCACGTTATTTGTCTTACGGCTATAACGATGTACGCCAAGTCGCTTGTACGTGTACCGTAATAATTACACTGTTGCAAGTGTTCGTATTTTCATCACTTGTCTATTTAGCCAGCTAATATTGCAACAAATTTTTGCGACACGCATTACGTGTGTATATAAAAACTGCATTTTCTCATCTTTTTCCAATAAGTCGTGTAAAAATAGAAAGGACGCACAGTATGTGCGTGAGGAGATACGCTGCGTTTTCATTGGGTAGCACTAAATAATGTAAGACAATACGATCATGCTCCATCACGTCTTTGGAAACCGCGCTCGTAGACTGTTTGTCTCCGCTGCATGATTCATAACTTCACCATGTCATGGATGAATTAATTATTGTCCATAAAGTAGCGTGAGAGGCGACGTCAGGTGTGTGAGAACATACAAATATGCAAATATAGCGTAAGATGGAGTAATTAATGCGCTCCTCTTCGCGGTGTGAAAAATATCAAAGCCTTTTATGATTCGACGACTGATTTTGCCCTCCACATTCTTTTGGTTAATGTATCCGTATCAATTTTAATAAATTAAAATCTTCTGCATATTCAAACAAATTTAAATAAAGACAATATATGTATATATGCATTTATTATAACAGTATATTTTAAATATATATCGTTGTACAACAACTTACCATAAAGGACGATTTAAAAGCCACAAATAAAACAAGCAGCATAAAATGCATATAAAAGTGACTTGTATAATAATAATAATATATATACTGTAGTGTAGAAAATCAGATGGGGCGTAACGGAGAATTACGAAAGTAACTTATTCTTGGTCGCATGTAGGTAAGACTAATCAGTGGCTTGTACTTACGCTTCGTTGATTAATTTTATTACTTGCGCCAGTAATAAAGGAGGGTCTTTTGAGAGATGCTCCCGCAACGCAGACACAGCAGATGGTTATTAATCGTTCCACGTAAACAGTCCCGACGATGTGTGCGGGGTATACATATAGATGAAGAAAACATGGCGAGCGGTACGTAAATAGGAAAATCGATCGACCTATTCTTCCCGAGTAACGAATTCCATCTCCATTTGTGCGAATTGTTTGTTATTTTTATCGCTGTTTGCCCCATTAATTTTTCCGCAGTATTATTTTTGTCGCCGTCTACCTTTTTTCCCCTTCTTACGCAACGAAATTTTGGAAATCTTTAATATTTAAGAACCCTTCGTCTATCCGTTCTGTCACTGTTTCCAATCGATGAAACTATCGCTGAAATACCACGCGGCGTTAAATTGCGTTATTAAAGTAATATTGCAATATTTTGATGGAGAGGAACAGTATTTTTTTCGTACGTGCACCGTCCTTTCTTCTTTTTTTTTAATGTCAAGTACGCGCACGTGCCTAAATCGACGAGATTATAAAAAGCCGTTCGATTTTATTACACGTATCAACAGTTAAACACGCTTGCTATCGAATTTCAAAAGATTGATCTGTTCCACGTTGATTTTGTTGTACTCATTGTCAGTATAAATCTGGAGCGCATTCATGTACCCAACGAATTGAGTTTATTGCAATAGAATTGTGTGACCATGCACGAATTGTTTTAGACATCAATGGGAAAAATCACTCAATATTCTTTTTTCGGGGAAAAAAATGTCTCTTGCGTATTTCCACGTAAAACGTGAAAATTTGTTTTCCGCAGTGTCGGTTTTTAATCAACTTTCCAAGCGCGATCGATTACGCGATTCGCGGAGGCACGCGCGATGTTTCCTAGAATGTTACAAATTTCGCAAACGTGAACTGTATAAATTCATTTGCCTTCTTTATTGCTCAGTCATATCTTGACAAAGGGGGGACAATGAAATTCAAACTATTCTCTGCTCTTCTATACAAATCCGAAAATATCGATCTTGCAGAGTCTTCTATTTCGCTTCAATTTTATTAAGCAACTCGGCTGTGTGCAATTCGTTTGTCATAAAGAACCGTTTAAATATCATCGCCGAGCATTGAACGGAATGCCACTCGGCATTCGAGTAAATCGCAGGAAGGATTTACGGAAAACAACGAAATATACAATTAATTGGCTGCAACGCATTACCATTATTTCGATGACAAGAGTTATTTTCAGCCGCCCTTTATTCGCGTACAATATAGCTTGCCATTTAATGGGAACTGCGTTCCAATTCAGAATATAATGGCACGTGAAAGATACACGTGGCGAGCGTCTATAGTTAATGCCGATGTAACCATTGTCCACGTACGTGCGCGTGGAAGGATATTTCGATGCCGCCAGTTGCAGTAGGAGTAATCCGAATCCCGCCAAGCTTTAATTAATAATACACATTTAATAATGCAATAATATCGTTCGCACTTGTAAACAACTAATAGCTACTAATGAATGATCGACTGATTTTGCTCGGGAACTATATTTAAACCATGAAATTTAATCATCGTGCGATTCATGGGATGGATAGAATACGTCGACAAAATCATTAACGATGAATAGAAAAAGGTATAAAAAGTAAGACCAAGATCGCGATGTTTCGTCGTCACTTAATTAACCTTTAGATGGCCGGACTGGCCGCTATAGTGGGCGAGGAGCAAACTTGAAAACTTTGCGGAACATGTAGATTACACATATGCATAAATTTTCTGTTAAAAAAATTACAAATTTTAGTGGAAAAATGCCGGCCCTCAGGCAGGCTAACGTGATATGCAACGATATATTTTTTACTGCGATAAATAAACATTGGACAGCAACTGCCGCGTGAACGTGCCGCGTTGATCATCACCTTAAAATCACACTGATTTTTAACGATACCATTTATTTTATCGGCCCAACATGATTCGTGGGTTAACGATCCTGCATAATACAAATTAAAAATGTAGGTACTTGTTTCGTTCGCGTCTTTTCGTGAACCAGGGTAGACACGAACGATGATTATCTTAGCCTACTTCGCGAAGAAGCGATTAGCCATACAGAACCGATACGGTTCTCCCTGTTAAGCTTCACATACCGGATAGATTTTTCACGATCTAATCTAAGGAGATCGCGTATAGAAGTAATCGGCAGACATTTAAATGGCCCGTTCAACTGCGCGTGCTTTAATCTTACAGTTCGTATGGAATCGTCCATTATCTTCGGCCGCCCCGAGCATCATCATCGTCGCTATTATACGCGTCGTTAATTCTAGATGTATGCACGTGATAGCCTTTATCTCCCGGCTGGTGGTTGTTGCACCGAGACTGCGTGTCAGTCTCGCGATGGTCCGCGATTAATTTATGATGGTGTTGTTACTCCGAATCCGCCCGCGAGAAGAAGCCATCTGCTCGAGCCGCTAACGAGATCGCGCAGTTACGTTCTCAAAATAGGCAAGATCTGTTTTGATCTCGAATTTTCGTCGGACTTACAACGTGCACTTCGTGTCGGTAGGCAGTCGTTTTCATTCCTGGCGTTTCCCTCCGTTGCACTTAAATATTAAGTATATCTGCGAATCTCTTTTCTCCCATTGAACACTCGCCATTGTCTGGCCTTTGCGACCGTTTTACACCGAATCCATCGTGGACGAGAGAAAAATTTTTAATATCAAAAATTCTTGCACGGTTGAATGTCATATCGAGATAACATTGTTCTTTTTTTTTCGAGTACAGCGAGATAGCCTTAGTCGCACAATTTCCTCGTGCTGTGACGTTGTAGGAAATTTCTGGCAGGCACATGGCAATTTTCATTTTTATCAGAATAAGACTGGAATGAGCTGCAATTATTGTGATATGCGGAAGCGCAAAAAGTGTTCCGTGGCACGTGGAGCTTGACTGCGGATACCGATGTATAATAAACGTATAATATCCCAAATATAATAATAATTGCAGTATATGAAATGGTAGACGAGAACACACAAGTTTTCTTTCCTGTAAAAAGAGCAGCGGCAATGAATTGAGTATCGATCAAGGCTGTTGATTACAATTGATAACTGACACATTTGTGCGGATTTCTTCTTCTGCCACGAGACGCTGATGAAAGTATAAAATTAATATCGGAAAATGTAACATAAAGGATTTACCGCAAAGGAATGGCACCTTCATTATCAGTTGCAAGCGAATTAATTGCATAATTTTCTTCTGCATAAAAAAAAGTCAGAAAAATTATTAAAGCTTCTGCAGAGCTAGCTTCGCGCAAGATATGTTATTAGGAGATGAAAACGCGCGAGTTCTTCATTTAATTATGTATGCATTACTTATATTTCGCCGTGTAAAAATGAGCTTATCGATTTCTCGCGCCACCGAATGTGCCTTTTCGCGGCGATATTGCCGGCCGGAGAGAAACAAGGATTGCGTGATCGGATACGTCAGATACATCGCAATCCGATCACATTTATGAACCTCGTGATGCTTGTTCGGTGATTGTGCACAATGAGCAGTCGATACCCGCGGCACGTGTCCGCCTCGTGAGCAGCTGTTAGTAGAACAATAATAGAGATGCGCGGACACTCCGCATCCCGATTCGTTATATCAGCGCTCTTTCATGTGTGCCGCCAGGTGCTATCGGGCGGGTAGATCGAACGATTTTCAATAAAAACGAGAGGAGAATAAATTGTTGCTCGCCGCAAATAATTCCGTCGCGTTCGTCGCATCGGCTACCGAAAGTGTCATCGCGAGCCGTACAGTTGCGCGCGCTAGCATAAAGTAGAGACCCTGTGTAATCAGAGACTGGCCATAAGGGAGTTCGTCAAATTTCTGCGAGTGAGAGGGAAACATAGGCTATCTCACGCTTCGACGACTCTACGATCTGTAATCAGAGACCGGCCATAAGGGAGTTCGTCAGATTCCTGCGAGTGAGAGGGAAACGTAGGCCATCTCACTCTTCTACGATTCTACGATCGTAGAAAAGTGAGGTGGCCTATGTTTCTCGCTCACTCGCAGAAATTTGACGAACTCCCTTATGGCCGGTGCCTCCGATTACAGGGTCTCTAGCATAAAGTAGCGTGCGCGTACTCGATTATGCAACTCGTTTGGAATTTTCCCGTTTGCTTGGGGGGGGGGGGGAAATGAATATCGAAATAGACGGTACCTAGTCTGTAACGAGAGCGGGAGGAATACCGAACGAGAGAAATTATCCGAGCGTGTCGTAACGTTCGCGACAATGGGCAGACGCGACGTGTGAGTGAGCTCGGCCGCGATTGTCTCGCGAACGTTATAATTGTCGCGGCGGTCGTTCATTGTTCGACCGTGAATTAACTTCGGAGGGCTGTTAACGTCGGCAACTCGTGCCACGCGGAACGCGTCGCCGGGAAAATGATTTTTGTCAATAGTTACGTAACGCCCGTGAAAACGGGCCGCCTCCTTGAGCGAGGGAGGTCGCGGATGTACTAATAATCATTGCGTCCACGAACTTTCGCACGCCTCGGTGTGTTTGCGCAGGCGAACAATGAGAAGCGCGGCAAAATGTTGAAATACGCGGCAGAAGCAGATCGTAAAGTCCTCCTCGCGTGTAACAGCGCTTACCGTCGTTCGTCGAATTTTTTTATCGACGCAATCTGCATCCGCTGTGTGTATTGAATTGAATGGAAGAAACTGTAAATAAAAAATATGAAGAATACGGATATATGGAGTACGTTAGGAGATATTTTTGTAAATCGTCGCTCACGCTTGCTCGTATCTCCCGTCTCGGAAAAATTTATTATGCAACTTGCATGCGCACGTCAGCGAGCAAACGGAAATCGGACATTAAAGAGGGAATATCATATTCGAGGAGGGAATGTCGGATGTAGGAAATAGATTTGCGTCTCTTACGGACGCTTTCGGCGCTCCCTCGTCGCAGGATTATCGAGACCAGCGATACGTTTCAAAGAGAAATTAGAAATTGAGGAAGACTTGTACGCGACGCGACGATGAAGATTGGCCGATGTTCAATTTCCTTCCTTCCGCAATTTCCGCCTGGCAGGAACTGATATTTTTAGGAAAATTAATCATTAACAGCAGACGCGTCTTCCTTCTTCCTCCCTTGTGCTGAAGGGAATATATATTATCCCATTAATGACGCCGGGGAGGTAAATTAATGCGTGCGCGCGCTTTCAGGATTTTCTTGTAAATTTGTATGCTTCAAGATTTTTATGTACACAGTTGGAAATGTCGTGTTTTCTTGTTCAAAAAAAAGAATGCCGGTAAAACTTTTTGCGCTAAACGTTTAACACATTCGTGTGTTAATTTAACATATTGCTCTTGTGTTAATTGACCTCAAATGTCAAATTATTGAAATACTTGAAAAGAAATGTTAAAACAACGCAATGTGTACTTATTTTTTAATCTTACACAATGCATATGTTTCGTATTATTGGTAACAAGGTTTATCTCTTAAAAGTTACGGAATAAAATGTTGATTTTATTCTATATAACACAAGTCAGAGCGATTTCGAACCGTCATTTGACTTATTACACCTGTAAAATGTAAAAATTTACTTTGTCATTAAAAATATGTTAATTTTGACACAAAATTGATTTAAAGTTATTTTGAGATTTGCACTTATTTTGTGTTAAAATATTGACAGAGTATTGGTGCGATCGTTTAACATATCCATATCATGTTAAATTAACACAAAAATTTGCGTGGACCGTTTGGGACATGTGATATCTGTTAAATTCAACACGAATCTTTCAACTGCGTAACGAATCTTGGCGTCAGAGACGAAGACGTACTTTCTAATGGATCGGAAAATTTGAACGTCCACGTTTTACATCTACCGTGTAATAGCACGTCCAGAGAGCGATGTGTCGAAAGCAGAAAATTTATCCTAAAGAGAATATATAGGGGAACC